>NC_042969.1:1023174-1323849 GCF_901001165.1 Salmo trutta | reverse complement strand
GGGTTGATGACAGGCTTGGGGGGGAGGAGGTTTAGAGCTATGAGAATGTGTGCACGCACGGGCTCACGCACATGTAAACACACACACACACACACACACACACACACACACACACACACACACACACACACACACACACACACCCTTACATAAACAAGCATCTTGTGTAATAGAAAGTTTGGTGTATTGTGGTGGCTACGCGAGGAGAACCCAAAGGTCAGTGTGGAGAACGGATCAGTTGAGATGCTATAGCTGCCAGGACAATGACTTTCTCCAGCACAGCTGCCCTGCTTAAAAGGACAGCAGTGGCAGCCCCTGTTGTCTGCAGATAAGGACATTTCATCTGCCCAGGGAGGCTGCTCAGCGGGTGATTTCCCACCAGGACCCCATGGCCATGCTCTTTCTCCATCTCCTGCTCGCCACACATCTAAAAGAGTTGTGTCCCAGCGGATGGTGTGTTTTTTTCAAGCCCAGGAGAGGAGACGGAGGGAGGGAGGCCAGGCCGCGAGTGATGATGGAAATAATTTTCTGTTTCACAATGCACACAACCCGAGGTGTTGTTTTTCTTCCTCTGCTATTTTCTCTTCCTCCTCTTCCGTGCCTTTGCAGTAGAGACAAAAGTATATCTATCAATGGCGGTCTACAAACCTACACTATCTAACCCACTCTATACAGTAGTTTTCACCCTGGCAACCACAACAATTGCATACAGCAGACTGTCTTAATACAGGCATTCTCTTGACCAAAAAACTAAACGAAGTCACTGCCACACAATTCCACACCAACAAGCTGATCACAATAGAGAAGGGTGGAAGAAACTAACAAAACAACAGTCCACCAAGTAAAATGTCAATTTTAAGAGGAAATGTGTTCTTGGATCGAGGCCAAGACATCCGAGAAAGAGGGAACAAACAAAGCTAAGGGCTTGTCAGTTGATTAAAGAGGTCCCACTGGTGACAGCAGGAGTTCCTAGCCCCGAGAAGATTACCACATTAAAATACCCCCCACTCCAACGCAAGTACAGCCCTATAATACCTTGTAAAGTCAGTCTAACATTGTGGAGCGAGATGGGCTCGGAGATGGAGATATTGGTTTGTTAGAGAGGATTGGAGGAAACTAAGTCAGAGTGTATGAGTGGCCCTAACCAAAAGGGCAGCTGCACAGGGGACAGCACTATATTATTAGTGCTGTCCATGACAAAAAAAGCTGCAACATAAATACAGCCATTTCTGACTGAAAAGTTCTGTTACTGAAATCCCTCATTTGTTTAGGAAAAACATGCCCTATTCCCTCAACCCTTGCTCTCTTTACATTACATGTATGCATCAGATGCACATGACCAATACGGTCTGACCTACAGTATAGCCAATCATAATCACATAAATAAATTGGTTATAACAAACTCTGAACACTAACACATTCACAGCAAAATGTGTGCAGAGGACGTGACAAATACATTCGAAACTGGAAAATGTTTACTGGTTGCTCAGGAGGTAAAGGGGAAGTCAGATGTGTGGAATACATTTGACTAGCTGTGGAATATACTGCAGATCAAGAAAAAGAAGGTAGGGAGCAAGCACTGACTGCCAAACAGGTGTTGTTAGATTACAGTATAATTTTCCTAACTGTTTTGAACAATGTAAACAACACTAAATAAATTATAAGCGTACCAGAGAGTCTGTTGTAATGTTTTTGAAAAGCCTTTATTACAGCAAAGACTAAAAACAGTCGCATTAATTTGTGAATGCAATTTCCGAAATTGAACGATTGCTTTGTTATTTTAAAACTAAAATGCTTGTTTGCATTTCACATAATGAATGACTCGTATGCTGTGTGATGACATGAACAAATTAATGATTGATTATTTCAATAGTTATATAGGCTACTGTATCAAACTAAGTTACGGTAATAAGACGAAACAGGATGTGCTCTTAGGCCTACAGCTTGATGGTGGTTATACAAGGCTGATATACAAAGCCTACTAATGAAAATGGCATTACTTATTATAATGATGATCATAATAATAATAGTAATAATATGAATAAGAAGGAGATCAAGAAAAGGTAGGCTTATTATTATTTGAAATAAAACATTTTGGGCAATTTGGAACAGTGTAAAAAACACTAAATACATTATTATTAATACCAGAGAGGCTGTTCTAATGAAAAAAACTGTAAAGCATAGGAAATATTAAAAACAGCAGAATTATGTGAATTTTTTTATCCAACATGTTGTGGTTGCGTGAGGCTTGGTGCTGACAGAATCAGTAGTGTATTTAAAACAAATACTGAAACAGGATCTGTCTTATTTCTGTAGATATACAGTATATGGATGATTTATAAAGCCAGCCACAGTTAACAATAAGGCTATTGATAGACCTAATTAAGTTTACTCTCTCCTCACTTTTCTTAGACAATTAAGGGCAAGGGCTGTTTTCCCATCTCCTAACTCCGCTGCTGACTCCGCCGCATTGTTTTCAACACCAATATGCTGGTTCAAAAATTAAAATTGAAAAGTGGTGTGCGCATATGTATTCACCCCCTTTGCTATGAATCCCCTGAATAAGATCTGGTGCAACCAATTACCTTCAGAATTCAATAATTAGTCAAATAAAGTAAACCTGTGTGCAATCTAAGTGTCACATGATCTGACACATGATCTGAGTATAAATACACCTGTTCTGAAAGGCCCCAGAGTCTGCAACACAACTAAGCAAGGGGCACCACCAAGCAAGTGGCAGTATGAAGACCAAGGAGCTCTCCAAACAGGTCAGGGACAAAGTTGTGGAGAAGTACAGATCAGGGTTGGGTTATAAAAAAAAATCTACGAAACTTTGAACATCCCACGTAGCACCATTAAATCCATAATTAAAAAATTCAAAGAATATGGCACCACAACAAACCTGCCAAGAGAGGGCTGCCCACCAAAACTCACGGACCAGGCAAGGAGGGCATTAATCAGAGGCAACAAAGAGACCAAAGATAACTCTGAAAGAGCTGCAAAGTTCCACAGCGGAGATTGGAGTATGTGTCCATAGGACCACTTTAAGCCGTACACTCTACAGAGCTGGGCTTGATGGAAGAGTGGCCAGAAAAAATCCATTGCTTAAAGAAAAAAATAAGCAAACACGTTTGGTGTTGGCCAAAAGGCATGTGGGACACTTCCCAAACATATGGAAGAAGGTACTCTGGTCAGATGAGACTAAAATGTAGCTTTTTGGCCATCAATGAAAACGCTATGTCTGGCGCAAACCCAACACCTCCCATCACCCCGAGAACACCATCCCTGTGGGGATGTTTTTCATCGGCAGGGACTGGAAAACTGGTCAGAATTAAAGGAATGATGGACGGCACTAAATACAGGGAAATTCTTGAGGGAAACCTGTTTCAGTCAGGCGGAGGTTCACCTTCCAGCAGGACAATGACCCTAAGCATACTGCTAAAGCAACACTCGAGTGGTTTAAGGGGAAATATTTAAATGTCTTGGTATGTCCTAGTCAAAGCTCAGACCTCAATCCAACTGAGAATCTGTGGTATGACTTAAAGATTGCTGTACACCAGCGGAACACATCCAACTTGAAGGAGCTGGAGCAGTTTTGCCTTGAAGAATGGCCAAAAATCCCAGTGGCTATATGTGCCAAGCTTATAGAGACATACCCCAAGAGACTTGCAGCTGTAATTGCTGCAAAAGGTGGCTCTACAAAGTACTGACTTTGGGGGGGGGGGGGGTGAATAGTTATGCATTGTCAAGTTTTCATTTTTTTTGGTCTTATTTCTTGTTTGTTTCACAATAAAAACTATTTTACTATCTCACGTCACCCCGCTCCTCCGCTCTCTCCACTGGCTTCCAGTTGAAGCTCGCATCCGTTACAAGACCATGGTGCTTGCCTACGGAGCTGTGAGGGGAACGGCACCTCCATACCTTCAGGCTCTGATCAGGCCCTACACCCAAACAAGGGCACTACGTTCATCCACCTCTGGCCTGCTGGCCCCCCTACCTCTGAGGAAGCACGGTTCCCGCTCAGCCCAGTCCAAACTGTTCGCTGCTCTGGCACCCCAATGGTGGAACAAGCTCCCTCACGACGCCAGGACAGCGGAGTCAATCGCCACCTTCCGGAGACACCTGAAACCCCACCTCTTTAAGGAATACCTGGGATAGGATAAAGTAATCCTTCAAACCCCCCCCCCTTAAAGATTTAGATGCACTATTGTAAAGTGGTTGTTCCACTGGATATCATAAGGTGAATGCACCAATTTGTAAGTCGTTCTGGATAAGAGCGTCTGCTAAATGACTTAAATGTAATGTAATGTAATGTAATGTATTTTGCGTCTTCAAAGTGGTAGGCATGTTGTTTAATTCAAATGAAGTTGTAAGGCAACAAAATAAGAAAAATGCCAAGGGGGGTGAATACTTTCGCAAGCCACCGTATGTTGCTTTAAACTCACTCACACGCATTTAAACTCCTTCAGCCTCAAAACACCTTGCACACCTCAGATTTCAAATGATGTCTCTTGTATATGCGGTCAAACTTAGTTCAAAGTGACCCCCCCTTGACTACCAACAAGAATGGGGTGTGTGTGTGTGTGTGTTGTTTACCACTCAGAAGTAACTTGCTTCCTCACCTTTTAGATACCTTAACCCTGTGTGTGATCACCTGCCAGTGAGTCCACTGCATCTGGGAGGTGCAGAAACGGACAACACCAGACACACACAGCGAATACACCGATCAGGCTGACTCATGGTCATACCAAGCAGAACTCCCCTGACCACACACACCTCGATCCCCTGCTGGCTCTGGCCCAGTAATATACAGGGGCTGCAGCAGACGATGGGTCTGCATCAGCATATCTCAGTGTCTTAAACCAGTCCATGGAGACCTGACCCGCAGTAGGCATCATCAATGATGTTTCTAATAGTATCTGAAAAACTTCTGAAATTATATTGAATGCCGCAATGAGAATAGTGGAGCAGAGCTTGAATGGTATTATCACTCATGGCATGATCATATCAGGAAAAGTCCATCCTATAGGGCCTTCAGGAAAAGTTTGGGAAGTTCAAGACTTTTGCTAAGAGTTTTGAAAAGACTTTTGTGAAGACACAACTTTTGCAAAGTCACCCAAAGTCAGTTTAGGAGTTTTGCTGGAAAGAGGATATCAAGCGGAAACTAAGCAAGTCTGATAAATGGGATTTGAAGATAGACTCTAAATGTTGGTGATCCAGATATATGAAAATATCAATAAAACATGATGTGATTCCGAGAATCAGAAACAACCTCGGAGAGCAACTCTGAAATGCATCTCTGAGAGATGACAGGACAAAACCAACCGGTTCCAAAGCCAACCAGAGGCTGTTTGTTGACTGATAAATAAAATAAAATCCTGGAGATAGGGGGCCGCCGGCGTTCTAAGCATGGCAAATGAATATATAAATAAAATATTTAAACATCAAAGACTTTATTTTTAAAGAAAGTATGTAATGTATACAGTACACATTGACAGGATGGGAGACGACTTGTTAGGGTAAATAGTCAATTACACACTGAAGCACTCAAAGACGAGTTTCTTACAACGAGGCTACAAGGACATTATTATACAAAGAAGTTAGTGTTCTTACCACTTTCGTCTTGCTTGTGTTTTTGACATGGACCATATAAAAGTAGCAACTGGTCTATGAAAAAATATATCATTAGACCAACGGAGAACACCTAAAATGGAAATATGTTTACATTCTGTCATAAAAAGCAGATGTTCAACTTCATAAAAAAACTAGCTTTCCCGTTCTCAAGTGGTAAAATAAAAATATTACTATAGGAAGTGCGTATTGAGGGCCAAATAAATAAAATGGTTGACCATAACAGGGTTGACGATTTCTTCTTAAAATCAGCCATGAATCCCCTTGTGACGAGCTTGTTGTGTGCAATAGAGAGCGGCAATTGAATGCAAGCTTCACAAAAAAAATGTACTGCAGGGTTACCCAAAGAATGTAAGAGGGGCGCTGTGTCACCTTGTGGGCTGGCTACAACACTACTATTTAAAAGAAATATATATAATAATAATAAAGATTATATATATATAAACTCAGCAAAAACGTCCTCTCACTGTCAACTGCGTTTATTTTCAGCAAACTTAACATGTGTAAATATTTAAATGAACATAACAAGATTCAACAACTGAGACATAAACTGAACAAGTTCCACAGACATGTGACTAACAGAAATTAAATAATGTGTCCCTGAATAAAAAGGGGGGGGGGTCAAAAAAAGTAACAGTCAGTATCAACGTGGCCACTAGCTGCATTAAGTACTGCAGTGCATCTCCTCCTCATGGACTGCACCAGATTTACCAGTTCTTGCTGTGAGATGTTACCCCACTCTTCCACCAAAGCACCTGCAAGTTCCAAGAAATGTCTGCGGGGAATGGCCCTAGCCCTCACCCTCCGATCCAACAGGTCCCAGACGAGCTTGATGGGATTGAGATCCGGGCTATTCGCTGGCCATGGCAGAACACTGACATTCCTGTCTTGAAGGAAATCACGCACAGAACGAGCAGTAAGGCTGGTGGCAGTGTCATGCTGGAGGGTCATGTCAGGATGAGCCTGCAGGAAGGGTACCACATGAGGGAGGAGGATGTCTTCCCTGCAATGCACAGCGAGATTGCCTGCAATGACAACAAACTCAGTCCGATGATGCTGTGACACACCACCCCAGACCATGACGGACCCTCCACCTCCAAATCGATCCCGCTCCAGAGTACAGGCCTCGGTGTAACGCTCATTCCTTCGACGATAAACTCGAATCCGACCATCACCCCTGGTGAGACAAAACCGTGACTCGTCAGTGAAGAGCACTTTTCGCCAGTCCTGTCTGGTCCAGCGACGGTGGGTTTGTGCCCATAGGCGACGTTGTTGCCGGTGATGTCTGGTGAGGACCTGCCTTACAACAGGCCTACAAGCCCTCAGTCTAACCTCTCTCAGCCTATTGCAGACAGTCTAAGCACTGATGGAGGGATTGTACGTTCCTGGTGTAACTCGGGCAGTTGTTGTTGCCATTGTGTACCTGTCCCGCAGGTGTGATGTTCGGATGTACCGATCCTGTGCAGGTGTTGTTACACGTGGTCTGCCACTGTGAGGACGATCAGCTGTCCGTCCTGTCTCCATGTAGCGCTGTCTTAGGCATCTCACAGTACGGACATTGCAATTTATTGCCCTGGCTACATCTGCAGTCCTCATGCCTCCTTGTAGCATGCCTAAGGCACGTTCACGCAGATGAGCAGGGACCCTGGGCATCTTTCTATTGGTGTTTTCAGAGTCAGTAGAAAGGCCTCTTTACTGTCCTAAGTTTTCATAACTGTGACCTTAATTGCCTACAGTATGAAAGCTGTTAGTGTCTTAACGACAGTTCCACAAGTGCATGTTCATTAATTGTTTATAGTTCATTGAACAAGCATGGGAAACAGCATTTAAAACCTTTACAACGAATTATCTTTGAAAGACAGGGTCTTGAAAAAGGTATGTTTCTCTTCTTGCTGAGTCTATATATATATATATATATATATATATATATATATACAGTGTATATACAGTTGAAGTCGGAAGTTTACGCACACTTAGGTTGAAGTCATTAAAACTCGTTTTTCAACCACTCCACAAATGTCTTGTTAACAAATTATAGCTTTGGCAAGTCGGTTAGGACATCTACTTTGTGCATGACACAAGTGATTTTTCCAACAATTGTTTACAGACAGATTATTTCACTTATAATTCACTGTATCACAATTCCAGTGGGTCAGACATTTACATACACTAAGTTGACTGTGCCTTTAAACAGCTAGGAAAATTCCAGAAAATGATGTCATATCTTTAGAAGCTCCGGATAGGCTAATTGACATCATTTGAGTCAATTGGAGGTGTACCTGTGGATGTATTTCAAGGCATACCTTCAAACTCAGTGCCTCTTTGCTTGACATCATGGGAAAATCAAAAGAAATCAGCCAAGACCTCAGAAGAAAATTGTAGAGTTACACAAGTCTGGTTCATCCTTGGGAGCAATTTACAAATGCCTGAATGTACCACGTTCATCTGTACAAACAATTGTATGCAAGTATAAACACCATGGGACCACGTAGCCATCATACCGCTCAGGAAGGAGACGCGTTCTGTCTCCTAGAGATGAACGTACTTTGGTGTGAAAATTATAAATCAATCCCTGAACAACAGCAAAGGACCTTGTAAAGACGCTGGAGGAAACAGGTACACATTTATCTATATCCACAGTAAAATGTGTCATATTTCGAAATAACTTGAAAGGCCATTCAGCAAGGAAGAAGCCACTGCTCCAAAACCGCCATAAAAAAGCCAGACTACAGTTTGCAATTGCACATGGAGACAAAGATCGTAGTTTCTGGAGAAATGTCCTCTGGTCTGATGAAACAAAAATAGAACTGTTGGGCCATAATGACCATTGTTATGTTTGGAGGAAAAAGGGGGAGGCTTGCAAGCCGAAGAACACCATCCCAACCGTGAAGCACGGTGGTGGCAGAATCATGTTGTTGGGGTGCTTTGCTGCAGGAGGGACTGGTGCACTTCACAAAATAGATGGCATCATGACGAAGGAAAATTAAGTAGATATATTGAAGCAACATCTCAAGACATCAGTCAGGAAGTTAAAGCATGGTCGCAAATGGGTCTTCCAATTGGACAATGACCCCAAGCATACTTCCAAAGTTGTGGCAAAATGGCTTAAGGACAACAAAGTCAAAGTATTGGAGTGGCCATCACAAAGCCCTGACCTCAATCATATAGAACATTTGTGGGCAGCACATAAAAAAGTGTGCGCGAGCAAGGAGGCCTACAAACCTGACTCAGTTACACCAGCTCTGTCAGGAGGAGTGGGCCAAAATTCACCCAACTTATTGTGGGAAGCGTGTGGAAAGCTACCCAAAACGTTTGACCCAAGTTAAACAATTTAAAGGCAATGCTACCAAATACTAATTGAGTTTATGTTAACTTCTGACCCACTGGAAATGTGATGAAAGAAATAAAAGCTGAAAAAAATTATTCTCTCTACTATTATTCTGACATTTCACACTCTTAAAATGAAGTGGCGATTCTAACTGAGCTAAGACAGGGAATTTTTACTAGTATTAAATGTCAGGAACTGTGAAACTGAGTTTAAATGTATTTGGCTAAGGTGTATGTAAACTTCCGACTTCAACTGTATACACACAAAAGTTTAAAACATCTACTCATTCAAGAGTTTTTCTTTATTTTTACTATGTTCTACGTTGTAGAAAAAAATTAACTATTAACTTTTAAATAACACATACGGAATCATGTAGTAACCAAAAAAGTGTTAAACATATCAAAATACATTTTTGATTCTTCAAAGTAGCCACCCTTTGCCTTGATGACAGCTTTGCACACTCTTGGCATTCTCTCAACCAGCTTCACCTACAATGCTTTTCCAACAGTCTTGGAGTTCCCACTATGCTGAGCACTTGTTGGCTGCTTTCCTTCACTCTGCAGTCCAACTCATCCCAAACCTTCTCAATTAGGATGAGATTGGGTGATTGTGGAGGCCAGATCATCTGATGCAGCACTCAATCACTCTCCTTCTTGGTCAAATAGCCCTTACACAGGCTGGAGGTGTGTTGGGTCGTTGTCCTGTTGAAAAACAAATCATAAGCACAAACCAGATGGGATGGCGTATCGCTGCAGAATGCTGTGGTAGCCAAGCTGGTTAAGTGTGCATTGGATTTTAAATACATCACAGACAGTGTCACTAGAAAAGCACCATCACACCTCCTCCTCCATGCTTCACGGTGGGGACCACACATGCAGAGACCATCCGTTCACCTACTCTGCGTCTCACAAAGACATGGCGGTTGGAACCAAAAATCTCAAATTTGCACTCATCAGAGCAAAGGACAGATTTCCACCGTCCTATTGTCCATTTCTCGTGTTTCTTGGCCCAAGCAAGTCTCTTCTTCTTATTGGTTTCCTTTAGTAGTGGTTTCTTTGCAGCAGTTCAACCATGAAGGCCTGATTCACGCAGTCCCCTCTAAACAGTTGATGCTGTGAAGTGTCTGTTACTTAAACTCTGTGAAGCATTTATTTCGGCAGCAATTTCTGAGGCTGGTATCTCTAATGAACTGATCCTCTGCAGCAGAGGTAACTCTGGGTTTTCCTTTCTGGTGGCGATCATCATGAGAGCCAGTTTCTTCATAGCTCTTGATGGTTGTTGCGACTGCACTTGAAGAAACTTTCAAAGTTCTTGATATTTTCCGGATTGACTGACCTTAAGGTCTTAAAGTAATGATGGACTGTCGTTTCTCTTTGCTTATCTGAGCTTTTCTTGCCATAATATGGAATTGGTCTTTTGTCAAATAGGGCTGTCTTCTGTATACCATTCCTACCTTATCACAACACAACTGATTGGCTCAAAGGCATTAAGGAAAGAAATTCACAAATTAACTTTTAACAAGGCACACCTTTTAATTGAAAAGCATTCCAGGTGACCACCTCATGAAGCTGGTTGAGAGAATGCCAAGAGTGTACAAAGCTGTCATCAAGGAAAAGGGTGGCTACTTTGAAAAATCTAAAATGTATTTTCATATGCTTACCACTTGATTGGTTACTACATGATTCCATATGTGTTATTTCATAGTTCTGATGTCTTCACTATTTTTCTACAATGTAGAAAATAGTAAAAATGATGAAAAACCCTGAAATGAGTAGGTGTGTCCAAACTTTTAACTGGTACTGTACAAGCAGACACATAAACACATGCACAAGCATACACACACGCACGCACAAAGAGATATGCATGCACGCACATACACATACAAATCCCTGCAAGTGCATACTCACACAGCAAGCAAACAAACATCCCAAGCCATTACAATTGAGCTGTACTAGGTATGTCTCGTCTTATAATAATCTCCTACTGTCTCTCTTGATAACATTTTCTATGCATTTTAATCAACTCTTTCAATTAAGAGCCAATTAATGTAAGACAAAAGGGACTGATGTCACTCTGTGGATGGCGACGGCGCTGCCAGTCGTCTCTGCATTGCATGACTTTAGAAGAGTGTGTCTGTGCCTCTTTCTGTGTTTTTGCATGTTTGTTTGCAATCTTGTGTATGCATGTATGTATGCATGAGAGAGAGAGAGAGAGAGAGAGAGAGAGAGAGAGAGAGAGAGAGAGAGAGAGAGAGAGAGAGAGAGAGAGAGAGAGAGAGAGAGAGAGAGAGAGAGAGAGAGAGAGAGAGAGAGAGAGAGAGTGTGTGTGAGTACGGGAATCCTCCTCCAAGCCTATCTCCCAGTGCTCTGCAGGACTCCAGTCTGCACTGAATCTCAATGACACCTTAATAAAGACAGAAACAGATGCCAGCCAGAGCCAGCTAGTATACCTGCCTGAGACTCTGGAGAGGGAGAGAGAGAGAGTAATTTAAAGTCATACAACCTCTCACTGCAGATCCTTATGCTATAGCTACAGGCACTAGAAGTACAAACTGACAAGGGGAAACATGAGAGCACTGCTTATTATAAAGATAACATTGTGTGTGAGTAGTGTAAAAAATGCTGATATAGTACCAAAACCTCACACAAGAAAATGCCAGATACAGCAATAACACTCATCATCCTCATCATCCATGACAGACAGACAGACAGACACAATTATATTTTATGGACAGGTGCCTTTTGTGCTTCAAAAGGCACAGCATAGCAGGATCGTTGAGGACAGGTTATGGATTTTTCAACGGCAAACTCAGCCTAATAACGAGCCACAACACTCGCCCGGAGTAGAGCGTCTTGCTTTCAACGGAATTCCGCCGGTCTCCTCCTTCCACCAATCAATTGGTGAAGGTCAGCCACCAGTGGCTCAATAAAGCCCTGAAAGGTCCATGCGAGGCTACAACACACAATGTTCAATATGCAAATTGGCCAGAAATGAGAAAATAAAGGGAAAGGAAAAGACAATATTAGACAGCACCTCAAATGGAAGGATCCTACTGTATTATTTAGCATATTTATACTATGTCACAGAGGGGTAAACAAGCTGGTTGTTTAACGAAGGTACTGTACTGTAAGTCGCAGTGGATCTCATTTAAAGAGCTTGACGGCAGTCTCGCTTGCATTGTTTGGACTGCGAGGGCCTAATGAACTGGTCTCCACTCCTTACATTTCCTGTGTAGGGACCACAGAAGGGGCAGCGTAGCGCTCTAAAAGCAACAAAGTTTTGGCTTTTTTCATTTTTATAAACGAGGGATAAAACAGTAGAGATGTGCTCTTTGATGTTATGTACACCCGTTTACTGCTTTCCCCTTATCTCACTTCTTTCTCTTCCCAAACCCTCTGCAGGGAGCTGACCCAAATCCAGCGTTTGGGCATGAGGTCACTCACACACACACACACACACACACACACACACACACACACACACACACACACACACACACACACACACGGCCTGAGTAACTGTTGGTTCACACAGTTTTTTTTCCTCCATCGTTGCCCAGAACAACATTTCAACAGGTAACCAAGATTTCAATCATCTTTTGTTGACTTATTATATTATTAAATTATATTATCTGTTTCTCCAGGTCTTGTCATGCTACAACCATCGGTCTGAATGAAAGGGTTCCACACCATGGGTGATAAGTAAGTATCCGCTCTGACTCTTTGAACTGTCTGTTTGTTTATCTGACAACATGGAGAATGCACAATTCAACTTATCTGACAAAAAAACCCTGAGAGAGGGAGAAAGAAGGAGAGAAATATTTTATATTTCTCCCAGAATGAGTTTAACACAAATGTACTGCTTTGTTTTTAAGAAGCCAGTAACATAAGAGAGCCCTGTCTTTCTCTGGTCCAGAAGCTACAATGGGCAGCATTGTGATATTAATAAATTGACACTATTTAATTTACTTAATGAACAAAGGAGATGTTTTAACTATATGAATAATATGTGTTATACACAAAAGAGAGAAAGTCAGACAGATGGAGAATGGAGAAAGATACTATATGTTAGGGTCTGTATGCATGAGTACAGTATTAGTGTGTAGGAATGTACAAGTGTGTTAGAGGTTAATATGTGTTGGCTGGGACACTAATGATTTCCGATCCCCAAAAGTGTTAGCGGATAGATGGGCTGCCCTCGCTGACGGCCGTGATTAATGACAATGAGACTTCTAGACCTGGTGATGATAGGCAGAGGGTGGGAGGGAGGGAGTGTGTGTGGTGTGGATTCAGTATTGGCCACACACACACACGGAAACACATTCACTCGAGAATGGATTTTCCTAAATATCAAACCACTCTGTTGGGTAAACATTCAGTATGATAAGCTTATTCTCTAAATTCCAGTTGGCTTTGATCTTACTTTCATGTGTGTATTGGGGTTGTCTGTAATAATAACCAATTAATTCCCCTTTATTTTTTTCCTGCAAGGGAGTTAAATATGATTTAAAATTGTCCACCAGTAACCGGTAGGAAAATAACACATGATACACATGATGAAAATACAGTTGAAGTCGGAAGTTTACATACACCTTAGCCAAATACATTTAAACTCAGTTTTTCACAATTCCTAACATTTAATCCTAGTAAAAATGCCCTGTCTTTGGTCAGTTAGGATCCCCACTTTATTTTAAGAATATGAAATGTCAGAATAATAGTAGAGAGAATGATTTATTTCAGATTTCATTTCTTTCATAACATTCCCAGTGGGTCAGAAGATTACATACACTCGATTAGTATTTGGTAGCATTGCCTTTAAATTGTTTAACTTGGGTCAAACGTTTCAAGTTTTGCCATTTTGCCACAACTTTGGAAGTATGCTTGGGGTCATTGTCCATTTGGAAGACCCACTTGTGACCATGCTTTAACTTCCTGACTGATGTCTTGAGATGTTGCTTCAACATAGCCACATAATTTTCCTTTCTCATGCCATCTATTTTGTGAAGTGCACCAGTCCCTCCTGCAGCAAAGCACCCCCACAACATGATGCTACCACTCCGTGCTTCACGGTTGGGATGGTGTTCTTCGGCTTGCAAGCCTCCCCCTTTTTCTCCAAACATAACGATGGTCATTATGGCCAAACAGTTCTATTTTCGTTTCATCAGACCAGAGGACATTTCTCCAGAAAGTACGATCTTTGTCCCCATGTGCAGTTGCAAACCGTAGTTTGGCTTTTTTATGGCGGGTTTGGAGCAGTGGCTTCTTCCTTGCTGAGCGGCCTTTCAGGTAATATCGATATAGGACTTGTTTTACTGTGGATGTAGATACTTTCGTACCTGCTTCCTCCAGCATGTTCATAAGGTCCTTCGCTGTTGTTCTGGGATTGATTTGCACGTTCATCTCTAGGAGACAGAACGCGTCTCCTTCCTGAGCGGTATGACGGCTGCGTATGACGGTCCCATGGTGTTTATACTTGCGTACTATTGTTTGTACAGATGAATGTGGTACCTTCAGGCATTTGGAAATTGCTCCCAAGGATGAACCAGACTTGGGGAGGTCTACAATTTTTTTTTGAGGTCTTGGCTAATTTCTTTTGATTTTCCCATGATGTCAAGCAAAGAGGCACTGAGTTTGAAGGTAGGCCTTGAAATACATCCACAGGTACACCCAATTGACTCAAATGATGTCAATTAGCCATAATTTTTGCCATAATTTTCTGGAATTTTCCAAGATGTTTAAAGGCACAGTCAACTTAGTGTATGTAAACTTCTGCCCCACTGGAATTATGATACAGTGAATTATAAGTGAAATAATCTGTCTGTAAACAATTGTTGGAAAAATCACTTGTGTCATGCACAAAGTAGATGTCCTAACCGACTTGCCAAAACTATAGTTTGTTAACAAGAAACTTGTGGAGTGGTTGAAAAACGAGTTTTAATGACTCCAACCTAAGTGTGTGTAAACTTCCAACTTCAACTGTATATGTTCGGTTGGTAAAAAACGCACAGATGATCTTCAAATCTATTTATATAGCCCTTCTTACATCAGCTGATATCTAAAAGTGCTGTACAGAAACCCAGCCTAAAACCCCAAACAGCAAGCAATGCAGGTGTTGAGGGGGAAACAAAAGCTGTTTCGTCTTATATCTGCACCATTACACCGCCTCCATCTAGGGAGCCCACGTCCATTCAATAGCAGTAGAAATACCTATTCATCAAGTCTGCTGCCCGACACACACACACGCACAATCACGCTCGCACACACACACCTTATAACAGATGGAGAGATCTTTAACTGCCCATAAATGAATGCTCCAACTTGCAAATAAAAGCCCTTGCATCAGCAGAGAGCGTCTCTCTCTTCAGGTTTGGCTGGACTACGCCAACAAAACAAGATTAATTAGCCTGTTGAATGGGAAGGTTCAGTCATGGCAGGTTGCCTTACTGCGGCCCAAATGAAGCTGAAGTGAGAGTCCAGACCTCTTGTCTACTGGAGAACAATGATGGAAGAACCCTTGAGGAACGCTAGAATAACGATTTGGGAGTCATGGCAGGTTGCCTTGCTGCAGCCCAAAGTGATGCTGAAGCGAGAGGCCTCCTGTGGACTGGAGAATAATGCAAAAATAATGCTAGAATAACGCTTGAAAAATGCTAGAATAATGCTAGAATAACACTAGAATAATGCTAGAATAAAGCTAGAATAAAGCTAGAATAATACTAGAATAACGCTAGAATAATACTAGAATAATGCTAGAATAATACTACAATAACGCTAGAATAATACGAGAATAATGCTAGAATAATGCTAGAATAATACAAGAATAATGTTAGAATAATACAAGAATAATGCTAGGATAATACAAGAATAATGCTAGAATAATACTAGAATAATGCTAGAATAATGCTAGAATAATGCTAGAATAAAACTAGAATAACGCTAGAATACTAGAATAATACTAGAATACTGCTAGAATAACGCTAGAATAATACTAGAATAACGCTACAATAATACTAGAATAATACTACAATAATGCTAGAATAACACTAGAATAACGCTAGAATAACGCTAGAATAAAATGAGAATAATGCTAGATTAACGCTAGAATAATACTACAATAATACTACAATAATGCTAGAATAATACTAGAATAATACGAGAATAATGCTAGAATAATACTAGAATAACGCTAGAATAATGCTAGAATAATACTAGAATAACGCTAGAATAATGGTAGAATATAATGAGAATAATGCTAGAATACTAGAATAATGCTAGAATAACACTAGAATAACGCTACAATAATACTACAATAATTCTAGAATAATGCTAGAATAACGCTAGAATAATGCTAGAATAACACTAGAATAACGCTTGAAAAATGCTAGAATAATGCTAGAATAACACTAGAATAATGCTAGAATAACGCTAGAATAAAGCTAGAATAATACTAGAATAACGCTAGAATAATACTAGAATAACGCTAGAATAACACTACAATAACGCTAGAATAATACGAGAATAATGCTAGAATAATGCTAGAATAATACAAGAATAATGTTAGAATAATACAAGAATAATGCTAGGATAATACAAGAATAATGCTAAAATAATACTAGAATAATGCTAGAATAATACTAGAATAATGCTAGAATAATACTAGAATAATGCTAGAATAAAACTAGAATAACGCTAGAATACTAGAATAATACTAGAATACTGCTAGAATAACGCTAGAATAATACTAGAATAACGCTACAATAATACTAGAATAATACTACAATAATGCTAGAATAATACTAGAATAACGCTAGAATAATATGAGAATAATGCTAGAATAATACTAGAATAACGCTAGAATAACGCTAGAATAATGCTAGAATATAATGAGAATAATGCTAGAATACTAGAATAATGCTAGAATAACACTAGAATAACGCTACAATAATACTACAATAATTCTAGAATAATGCTAGAATAACGCTAGAATAATACCACAATAATACTAGAATAATGCTAGATTAACGCTAGAATAATACTACAATAATACTACAATAATGCTAGAATAATACTAGAATAATACGAGAATAATGCTAGAATAATACTAGAATAACGCTAGAATAATACTACAATAATGATAGAATAACACTAGAATAATGCTAGAATAACGCTACAATAATACTACAATAATGCTAGAATAATGCTAGAATAATACTAGAATAACGCTAGAATAATGCTAGAATAATACTACAATAACACTAGAATAACGCTAGAATAATACGAGAATAATGCTAGAATAATACTAGAATAACGCTAGAATAATACTACAATAATGCTAGAATAACACTAGAATAATGCTAGAATAATGCTAGAATAATACTACAATAATGCTAGAATAATGCTTGAATAATACTAGAATAATGCTAGAATAATACTAGAATAATGCTTGAATAATACTAGAATAATGCTAGAATAATACTAGAATAACGCTAGAATAATACTAGAATAACGCTAGAATAATACTAGAATAATGCTAGAATAACGCTAGAATAACTACAATAATACTAGAATAACGCTAGAATAATACTAGAATAACGCTCGAATAATACTACAATAACGCTCGAATAACACTCGAACAACACTACAATAACGCTATAATAACATTTGGAACGACCTAGCTGTCGTGTTTACAAGTATCCCCACTAGCTGGCTACTAGACTTCCAATATAACAGCTGGCCCTAAAGCTTTTTGTAGGGAGCCAAGGAAAGCAACTATTGCCTGTATCAGTGAAGGACACTACCTAGAATGTGGACCAATATGGGGAGGCTGGAGGAGAGAACTTGAGGACTCCACTGAGCTCTTCGAGTGCCTCAGGACTCGAAGCACATGGCGCCACCCATCCTTAAAGCTTCAATGAAGTACAAAGTGCATATTGAACAAGTGCAGGGCTAGATAATTGCTGTGTTTAGAGAAGAGTTGATGAGAGAGCCATAGAGAGAGACTCATAAGAGGCAATGTTCCTACCGTTTGATCCTAAAGATCAGAGGCTGTAATGAAACATCATTGTGACTAATACAGAGACACTGGCTGCATGTCTGTGTTTCCCCTATAATAATTTAGCAGCGGCGGATCGGTGCTAAAATAATATATTTGAATACATGTTTTTACAATTTCTGCAGAGACGTGCTTTTAAGATCAGAGTGACAAGTTACATACAGGTAACTGCCAAAATAATGTTAACATGTGTGGTTCCCTAAGTTAATTAAGCAAAGCTTAGGGTCATGTATAAAAATACTGGGCAGGCCATTATTTTGTCACAGGACATGCCTGAAATTGTTTGATGAGTACAAAAATGATGTAAACCATTTGCCATGGCTGTCTCAGTTACCAGATCTCAACCCAATTGAACACTTATAGGTGATTCTGGAGTTTTCCACCATCATCAACAAAACACCAAATTATGGAATTTCTTGTGGAAGAATGGTGTTGCATCCTTCCAACAGAGTTCCAAATACGTGAAGAATCTACAACAAGGTGCATTGAAGCTGTTCTGGCTCGTGGTGGCTCAACGCCCTATTTAACACTTTATGTTGATGTTTCTTTTATTTTGGCAATTACCTGTATATTCCTCAGATTCTCATCAGATCATCTGAGAAACCTCCAAGTTAACCAGCTAGCTAGCTAATCCTGGAAGTGTAGTCAACCCTATTAATAGATGTACAGTACCAGTCAAAAATGCGGACACACCTACTCATTCAAGGGTTTTTCTTTATTTTTACTATTTTCTAAATTGCAGAATAATAGTGAAGACATCAACACTATGGAATAACACATATGGAATCATGTATTAAGCAAAAAAGTGTTAATATTTTATTTTTGAGATTCTTTGAAGTAGCCACCCTTTGCCTTGATGACAGCTTTGCACACTCTTGGCATTCTCTCAACCAGCATCATGAGGTAGTCACCTGGAATGCATTTCAATTAACAGGTGTGCCTTGTTAGAAGTACATTTGGGGAATTTATTTTCTTCTTAATGTGTTTGAGCCAATCAGTTGTGTTGTGACAAGTCCATATTATGGCAAGAACAGCTCAAATAAGCAAAGACAAACGACAGTCCATCATTACTTTAAGACATGAAGGTCAGTCAATCCGGAAAATGTCAAGAACTTTGAAAGTTTCTTCAAGTGCATTCGCAAAAACCATCAAGCACTATGATGAAACTGGTTCTCATGAAGACCGCCACAGGAAAGGAAGACCCAGAGATACCTCTGCTGCAGAAGATAAGTTCATTAGAGTTATCCTATCAGATTGCTGTCCAAATAAATGCTTCACAGAGTTCAAGTAACAGACACAGTAACAAGTAACAGACACATCTCAACAACAACTGTTCAGAGGAGACTGCGTGAATCAGGCCTTCATGGTCGAATTGCTTCACAACTAAAATACACCAATAAGAAGGAGAGACTTGCTTGGGCCAGGAAACACAAGAAATGGACATTAAACTGGTGGAAATCGGTCCTTTGGTCTGATGAGTCCAAATTTGATATTTTTGGTTCCAACCGCCGTGTCTTTGTGAGACGCAGAGTAGGTGAACGGATGATCTCCGCATATGTGGTTCCCACCGTGAAGCATGGAGGAGGAGGTATGATGTGTGGGGGTGCTTTACTGGTGAAACTGTCAATTATTTATTTAGAATTCAAGGCACACTTAACCAGCATGGCTGCAGCGATACGCCATCCCATCTGGTTTGCGCTTAGTGGGACTATAATTTGTTTTTCAACAGAACAATGATGACCCAAAACACACGTTCAGGCTGTATAAGGGCTATTTGACGGAGGAGAGTGCTGGAGTGCTGCATCAGATGACGTGGCATTCACAATCACTCAACCTCAAACCAATTGAGATGGTTTGGGATGACTTGGACCGCAGAGTGAAGGAAAAGTATCCAACAAGTGCTCAGCATATGTGGGAACTCCTTCAAGAATGTTGGAAAAGCATTCCTCATGAAGCTGTTTGAGAGAATGCCAAGAGTGTGCAAAGCTGTCATCAAGGCAAAGGGTGGCTACTTTGAAGAATCTAAATCTAACACTTTTTGGGTTACTACATGATTCCATATGTGTTATTTTCTAGTTTTGATGTCTTCCCTATTACTCTACAATTTAGAAAATAGTAAAAAATAAAGAATAACCTTAGAATGAGTCTGTGTCCAAACTTTTGACTTGTACTGTATGTAATAACTGTTAGTGAAGAAACAGTAACGTTACGCTAGCAAAATAATTTTTGGGGTTATGATAAAGTTACAATTAAACTGAGATTCAAAGGAAGAGAACCTAATTTAGTTTTCATGCATTTTGGAGAAGAATTTCCAACAAAAAAGAAATCACATCAGAACTAACATTCTCACAGTCGTTCACAGTTCCCCCCACCTCTGCCACCGCTGTTGAAAAAAATCCTAGGGGAAACATTGGTTGTGTGTGTGTGTACATGTCTGTACGGTATCTTTGTCTTGTGTATCTATGCTGTGTATCTACAGTGCATGCGGAAAGTATTCAGACCCCTTGACTTTTTCCACATTTGTCACATTACAGCCTTACGCTAAAATTGATTGAGTTGTTTTTTCCCCCTCATCAATCTACACACAATACCCCATAATGACAAAGCAAAAACAGTTTTGGGGAAATTTTTGCTAATTTATTACAAATAAAAAACGGAAATATTAAATTTACATAAGTATTCAAACCCTTTCTTCAGTACTTTGTTGAAGCACCTTTGGCAGCAAAATTACAGCCTTGAGTCTTCTTGAGTATGACGCTACAAGCTTGACACACCTGTTTTGGGGAGTTTCTCCCACTCTTCTCTGCAGATCCTCTCAAGCTCTGTCAGGTTGGATGGGGAGTGTCACTGCACAGCTATATTCAGGTCTCTCCAGAGATGTTCGATCAGGTTAAAGTCCAAGCTCTGGCTGGGCCACTCAAGGAGATTCAGAGACTTGTCCCGAAGCCACTCCTGCGTTGTCTTGGCTGTGTGCTTAGGGACGTTGTCCTATTGAAGGTGAACCTTCACCCCAGTCCGAGGTTCTAAGAGCTCTGGAGCATGTGTTCATCAAGGATCTCTCTGTACTTTGCTCCGTTCATATTCGCCTCGATCATGACTAGTCTCCCAGTCCCTGCCACTGAAAAACATCCCCACAGCATGATGCTGCCACCACCATGCTTCACCATAGGGATGGTGCCAGTTTTCCTCCAGACATGACGCTTGGCATTCAGGCCAAAGAGTTCAATATTGGTTTCATCAGACCAGAGAATCTTGTTTCTCATGGTCTGAGAGGCTTAAGGTGCCTTTTAGCAAACTCAAATTGGGCTGTCATTGTGCCTTTTACTGAGGAATGGCTTCCGTCTGACCACTTTACCATAATGTCCTGATTGGTGCAGTGCTGCACAGATGGTTGTCCTTCTGGAAGGTTCTCCCATCTCCACAGAGGAACTCTAGATCTCTGTTAGAGTGACCACCCTGACCAAGGCCCTACTCCCACGATTTGGCCGGGCGGCCAGCCCTTCTTCCATTTAAGAATGATGGAGGCCACTGTGTTCTTGGGGACCTTCAATGCTGCAGAAATGTTTTGGTACGCTTCCCCAGGTCTGTGCCTCGACACAATCCTGTCTCCAGTGTAGATTGTTGAGGATTTTTTTAAGTGTTATCCATTTTAGAGTAAAGCTGTAACGTAACAAAATGTGGAAAAAGTGAAGAGGTCTGAATCCTTTCCAAAGGCACTGTATATCTGGGTGTGTGTGTCCTAGGCTTGTTTGTGCCGGTGTCTGTCGGAGTCTCATGCGGGTCTCTCTTTGTGTGTGTCTGAGACAGTGAGACATCGTGGCTCTCCAGGCTTTAGCGGCCACTAGCGGATCCCTCCCTCCTCTCCTCCTCCTCTCTTCTCTGCCCTCTTTTCTTCGGCACCGCTGACAGGTGTGACCTTTCGGCTGGGTGAGCAGCGCATGTTCTTGCCGCTCTAGCCCCCAGACACAGGCCCGGGATTAGTCAGCCTCTCCGAGGATCATGGGGGCTGTGCGCGAGTGCGCAGTTGCCGTCGCTGAGGCCGATGGGGCCACGGTATGAAAAATAGAACACCTAATGCCTGCAGATAGAGACATTCATCAACCGACGGAAGCCCCAGTCTGCGCAGTGGGCCGCCATCCCAGTTCACATATTTCTCCATATCGCTTGAAATGCAGAAACAACTCAATTATTTGTGGATGAGATCATAAAAGAAAGATGGGGAGTTTCATTAGACCACTGTTGCGCTTTAATATAATTTACAGCATTTTTAAAGATGCCGGTAGGAGTTTCTTAGGCTTTAAGTGATTTATCATGTTGTGAGATATTACAGGCTAGACTGTAGTTTTGAGTGGGGGTGGAGCCTATGATGCAGTCGCAGTCCGTCATTAGGCGAGGTTCAGTCGGGCGCCGCCATTGACCGTCTTTTGAATGACAGTGGCAGTAACAATGGGGTCGTGGGACACAAGGAGTAAGGCGAGGCATGTACCCTGGGAAACCGTAGCCATGCCAACTGGCACCGAGCAACCCAACCAGTTAACCTCTGCGGTGAACCAATAGGCCCTGGGGTAGGGCTTGGTAATAATGTGTCTACCCTCCCTCCCTCCACCAGCTCCATCCCTCCTCCTCTCCATCTCTCCATCCATCTCTCTGTTGATCCTGGCATGTCAGATTAATTAGCTTGAGTGAGAAAAACCTGCCCAAGTTAGCGTCGGAATAGCATGATTCAATTTGGGATATCTCCTTGCTCCCTTCGTTTATTCAAATTCTGGCTACTCTGACGGGAGGGGTGAGATAAATCAGAAAAGGACGACCATTGGAAATATCAAAGCCTAAAGGTTTGGTACCTTGGGACTGCTGCATCGCCTGGTAAAATAGTAAGAGAGAAGGAGCAGAGGAGTCCAACTACAAAGAGAGAATGAACTAACAGAGAAGTGATGAGACTGTAGCAAGTCACACAAACAACTTTGAAAAATATGTCCCAAATGTTAAGCACAGACTCTTGACTTTATAATTGCCCCTTCAATTAGAAAATCTTACCTTTATCCACCATTTTCTACAATTTATAAAAGTCTACAGGCTGCATCCTTTACGTGCTGACTACACCAGGCCCGCTCGTGGGTCTGCATGCACCATTGCGTGCATGTTGATTTTGTCCACCCACACCGGACGCGATTAGGACACGCAGGTTGAAATATACTGCTCAAAAAAAGCAAGGGAACACTTAAACAACACATCCTAGATCTGAATGAAAGAAATAATCTTATTAAATACTTTTTTCTTTACATAGTTGAATGTGCTGACAACAATATCACACAAAAATAATCAATGGAAATCCAATTTATCAACCCATGGAGGTCTGGATTTGGAGTCACACTCAAAATTAAAGTGGAAAACCACACTACAGGCTGATCCAACTTTGATGTAATGTCCTTAAAACAAGTCAAAATGAGGCTCAGTAGTGTGTGTGGCCTCCACGTGCCTGTATGACCTCCCTACAACGCCTGGGCCTGCTCCTGATGAGGTGGCGGATGGTCTCCTGAGGGATCTCCTCCCAGACCTGGACTAAAGCATCCGGCAACTCCTGGACAATCTGTGGTGCAACGTGGCGTTGGTGGATGGAGCGAGACATGATGTCCCAGATGTGCTCAATTGGATTCAGGTCTGGGGAACGGGCGGGCCAGTCCATAGCATCAATGCCTTCCTCTTGCAGGAACTGCTGACACACTCCAGCCACATGAGGTCTAGCATTGTCTTGCATTAGGAGGAACCCAGGGGAAACCGCACCAGCATATGGTCTCACAAGGGGTCTGAGGATCTCATCTCGGTACCTAATGGCAGTCAGGCTACCTCTGGCGAGCACATGGAGGGCTGTGCGGCCCCCCCAAAGAAATGCCACCCCACACCATGACTGACCCACCGCCAAACCGGTCATGCTGGAGGATGTTGCAGGCAGCAGAACGTTCTCCACGGTGTCTCCAGACTCTGTCACGTCTGTCACATGTGCTCAGTGTGAACCTGCTTTCATCTGTGAAGAGCACAGGGCGCCGGTGGCGAATTTGCCAATCTTGGTGTTCTCTGGCAAATGCCAAACGTCCTGCACGGTGTTCGGCTGTAAGCACAACCCCCACCTGTGGACGTCGGGCCCTCATACCACCCTCATGGAGTCTGTTTCTGACCGTTTGAGCAGACACATGCACATTTGTGGCCTGCTGGAGGTCATTTTGCAGGGCTCTGGCAGTGCTCCTCCTGCTCCTCCTTGCACAAAGGCGGAGGTAGCGGTCCTGCTGCTGGGTTGTTGCCCTCCTACGGCCTCCTCCACGTCTCCTGATGTACTGGCCTGTCTCCTGGTAGCGCCTCCATGCTCTGGACACTACGCTGACAGACATAGCAAACCTTCTTGCCACAGCTCGCATTGATGTGCCATCCTGGATTAGCTGCACTACCTGAGCCACTTGTGTGGGTTGTAGACTCCGTCTCATGCTACCACTAGAGTGAAAGCACCGCCAGCATTCAAAAGTGACCAAAACATCTGCCAGGAAGCATAGGAACTGAGAAGTGGTCTGTGGTCCCCACCTGCAGAACCACTCCTTTATTGGGGGTGTCTTGCTAATTGCCTATAATTTCCACCTGTTGTCTATTCCATTTGCACAACAGCATGTGAAATTTATTGTCAATCAGTGTTGCTTCCAAAGTGGACAGTTTGATTTCACAGAAGTGTGATTGACTTGGAGTTACATTGTGTTGTTTAAGTGTTCCCTTTATTTTTTGGAGCAGTGTATAAAAACGAACTCTGAACCAAGTATATTAATTTGGATGACAGGTCGAAAATAATTAAACATTTATGGCAATTTAGTTAGCTAGCTTGCTGTTGCTAGCTAATTTGTCCTGGGATATAAACATTGGGTTGTGACTTTACCTGTTATGCACAAGGTCCAATTAATCCACAGATAGGGGAAACAGAGTTTGTTTCTAGTAATCTCTCCTCAATAAGACTTCTTCTTCTTCTTTGGACATTATATGGCGGTTGGCAACCAACTTTAAGGTGCATTACCACCACCAAATGGACTGGCGTGTGGACCTCATCTTTCAATCACCCACGTGGGTATATGCTCCTAAAAACCAATGTATGTGTACATTTATTTTGCATCGCTCGCACATGAGCACGCGACGCTGGCGGTGTGGTCAGCATGTTAGCATACAACACATCACATTGGACTGACTGTTGTTATTTTCTGCCAGACAACAGGTGAGGAGAGGGTTTTAATTGGGCCTGTACATAACAAATGCTACAGGATATGCAAAGGGATAAAAGACAGCAAAAGGCAGCAGGAATTCAAACACACATGCCACACTGACTAACAAGGTGCCTTTTGGAAGTACTTCCCTCATCCATCCATCCATCCATCCATCCAGACATCTTCAGCTTCTTCTCTATCAAACCTTCATTGCAGTGTTAATGCAGTGTTAATGCAGTGTCATTGCAGTGTTAATGCAGTGTTATTGCAGTGTTAGATCATATGTGAGTGTGTGTGTGTCTGCGTCCTGATGTGTGTGCTCCGTCTGTGTGTGAAATTGGTGTGTGCACGTGTGTGTGATCATTCATGTATGCAGCTTATAGTGTAAACAGTTCATACATGTCTGAGCGTATGTGCTTTCCCTCTTCCCCTCCACTTGTGTGCCGGGGGGCTAGCTGTCAGACGTAGGGGGTTAAACGGTCTGTGAGAATGGGATTTAGTAAGGCATAGACAGCTTTGGCACTAGCTGCTTCAAAGAGGAGAAGGGTACGGCTTCCTCCTGTGTTTGCTTTTCATTCCTGTGGATATATGCAGTGCAGTTCATTTAAAAACAGAATCTTTGTGTGGCACACTGAGCAGTGTGTGTGGTGAGGTGTGGTGTGTGTGTTGGAGAAAGGACAAAAGGGTCTTGGGTGCATTATAAACACACCAAATGCTGGTCAGACATTACACACACCAAATTAAGACACACAGACACACAGAGAGACAGAGAGACAGAGAGAGAGAGAGAGAGAGAGAGAGAGAGAGAGAGAGAGAGAGAGAGAGAGTGTAGGGAAAGAGGAGAGTAGGGGGAGGGAATAGACCTGGTATGTGACCTGTTGCTTCACATTGAATATACAGTACCAGTTAAAATTTTGAACACACCTACAGTACTCATTCAAGGGTTTTTCTTTATTTTACAACACAGCGTGACTCACCCAGCCACCCGCGCAAACACACATAGCCACACATAGGTGTCACATATAGGATCCTGATGCTCTTCAACACAGTGTTTCCCATACTTTTTTAAAGAAGGGACGGGCTTAGCTATCCAGCCTAAAAGAGTTGTTTTAAATGTCAATTTTCTTGCCAGAAGGCCTAGATGTTGCTTTGGGAGCCTTTTCACCTCGCCTGAAGAAGAAAAACATCTAGCAGAAAACTGCTTCATCATATCAACCTCTATCATGCAAGTGTGTCACTAGCAGCTGGTATCTGACATAGAATCACACCAGAGTCGACTAGAACATGAACATGTCCCTTTTAACATAAACCACTCAGTATTTCATTTCATTCCATTTGGTTTAGTGGGCTGTAACTCTATCTTGTTCCGCCGGCACAGCTTGCTCCGAGGGTGTGAAATGTGAAACGCTGATCCTGGGAGAGAATGATGAGCAGGCAAAGATCACTCAAAGTTCCACCCGCCAAGTTAAAATATGTAAACTTTGATTTGAAAATGTGGTCTCTAAATTTGCCCCGTGACAGGGACAGGATTTTATGGCTTTTCCATACAGGTGGTTTCAAGGCCGACTGAAAGAAGACTGACAAGGGTAAAAGTGAAATGAAGGAGCTTGTGCGGCACCCGATGCCAACTCTAAACTGCTATCAGCCAGAGGACTTTACTGCTTTGGGCCGCCACCCAAAGGCTGAGAGAGAGAGGAAGAGTATTTACAATGAACAGCGGTCACCTTTTACCCCCAATATTTGCAAAGAGGATGTTGAAATTACATTATGGTTCCTTGATCAATATTAAAACGGGCACCCGGCAACGGCATCCATCTCCCTCCCTTTAGCGCGGCCCTGTCTGGAGTTCTGCCACTTAGCAGCTAGAGTTATCCTAGCATTTGCCAAGGGTTAGCAGGGATGATAGGAATGAGTCCTGATGAAAGCCAATCAGAGGCTTAGGAACAATTGTGGTCACAATTGACCCGGAGTACTAAGTCATTGGTTGCGTTCCAGGTGGTCTTTTTTGCAGTCAAGCTGAGCAGATGTTGCAAACTTCTCCAGGCATTGTGAAATTTGATAATCAGCCTTGTGTGACTGCAAAAATGATCATCCGGATCATGGATAGCATCGCTGTGGTTGGTGACAGACAACTCCCTCCACTTCCACCATCTAACTATCAGCAGGTTAACAAGGCCACGCTGGAGATTAGGTTTGAAGGGAAAAGTGGAGATTGAGAATGACTAGGCTGTGACTGCATCTGCAAACACCTCAAGAGAGTGTCACAATAACTGAATCTCTGTTTGGAGTGGGCTGTCGTGGCCATGGAACAGAAGAAAAGGAGGGACAGATAGAGCGAGAAGGGCTGGGTTACTGTTACCTGATAAGTGCTTGATAGGAAAGGTGGAATATTATGTGTTTACATCAACACCTGTTTTCCAATAGCGCCGGCTGTCGGCTAAACAGCCGATTACAGACAGCAAATGTTTCTACTTAACCCTTTACACTTGTACCATGCTATACATGACATCAGAGCTGACTCTGCGCTTCACAGCGCTGTATGGGTTTAAACTGACAGCCATTCTGACCTTTTTTTTAAATATTATTTTCTTTATTTAACTAGGCAAGCCAGTTAAGAACAAATTCTTATTTTACAATGACGGCCTACCCCGGCCAAACCCTCCCCTAACCCAGACGATGCTGAGCCAAATGGGACTCCCGATCATGGCCAGTTGTGATGCAGCGCAGGATCAAACCAGGGTCTGTAGTGACGCCTCCAGCACAGAGATGCAGTACCTTAGACCGCTGCGCCACTCGAGAGCACATCGTGCGACAAGAAGTTGCCCCATCCTTCCCGGCAATTTTTTTTTACTGTTTTGTTGTCTGATTAAGGGGAATTCTGTAAATTAAGAGGACTATGTATTTTGAAATATGATGTCATACAAGAACAAGATTTCAAATGAGCCCCACCTGACCCAGATTGCAATTTATAATGGACCGTTTTTGGATTGTGTTAAAAAAAATCTGTAATTGTGTGATGGCGGGGTTGCACAGTTGTGTTCCAACCAAAACAAGTACAAGTGGGCTTGTTCTAGTTCCTCAACGGCACAGCTAAGAGAGCTCAAAAAAAGTCAGAAAAGTACATTCAAATTACTTAGGGACTGGGTACACTTTGGAGAGGTGTGGTCACTTGGAGACACCAGTTAGTCCTCTCACACAAACAAAAATGTTTGTTGTCTTATGTTGCACCTACCCCACATTTTTTAGGAATATTCTTATCATGTTATTGAACGTCTCCAGAGTATTTTCAGATTTCGTCATTAAGAAATGCGGCGAAAAGTATAGTAAATGTAAAATGCACATAAAATTAACTGTGTCATGTTTGGATTCAGTCTTGTGTCAGGTGAACTGTTGTCCTCACCTTTGGTCTAATAATTTCCCCATAACCTCCAAACTGTTCCCTTTCAATTGCTTCTATGGTTATGCATATGCTTTTCATATTTCTCTGTAAGAAACATTTCAATTTAGCCCTATCCATATAGGCCAATTGGGGCAGCAGGTAGCCTAGTGGTTAGGGCGTTGGGCCAGTAACTGAAAGGTTGCTAGATTGAATCCCCGAGCTGACAAGAATTGTTGTTCTGCCCCTGAACAAGGCAGTTAACCCACTGTTCCTAGGCCGTCATTGTAAATAAGAATTTGTTCTTCACGGACTTGTCTAGTTAAGAAAATGTAAAAATAAAAATAATTCCCATGAGTGTAAAGGGTAAAATTAACTAGGCTACTTTCCAATTTGCTAGTCAGGAAAAAGTCTGCAGAGCTCTCTCTCACCAGAATGAATAATATGTATCTTCTGGTGATCTATTGATAGGACAGTCAGTCATAAAGTGAGCAATGACAAGGAGACACCGCTGCTGTCTGTCCTGCCTTCTGGTAGCTGGGAGTGTGGGTTGTGTGGTTGCAGTCACATTTATTTACATGGAGGGAGAGAGCATAATACTTCATCGTCTCTGTGAGTGAATTAGCACACCTCATATAATGTGGCAATGTTGAGTCAAAATCCACTTAGCCTATTGTTTTCTGCCACATTAATTTATTTTCGTTCACATGTTTCATATGCAGCCAAGGAGTAGTGGTTTGATTGACGAACAGCAGACTAGCAAACTAGTGTATAAAAGGTGTCGAACTGATTGAATAAAGTCGATCTCATTCATTCATAAATCTTGCAACGTAGTTATATGTCCATGGTATCGCATCGGGTAAACTAAAGATATCGTTTGTATTTCCAATATGAAGTCCATCAGGACGTTAAAGTGAGTGACTTGTCAGTAGCCTACTGAATCACATCGGTAAGAGAGCCATTCATTTAGCTCCCTTATTTCCGTACTGTTAGGCTTTTTGGCACTTATCTGCAGATAAATTCTGAAACATTCGACGAAGATGGTGAATCCTCCTCTCAGTGGTGTAGTGGAGGGTATACGCAGGTATATGCTGTATACAGACTTTTTTTTCCAGTGGGCATGGTGTACTCATTTTTTTAATCCTCATTATTTCTTCACATTTTAAGCACAGCAATATGCACATGGCGGTAGGTAACTAAATGTGAATGTTAAATAATGCAATTTGCAGGAAAACAATGTTCTAAAATGCACATGTGAGCGGTTTCATGAAAATATCAGTTAAAATGTAGAAAGAGGAGATCTAAAGATACCACAAGGTTTCTAATATGACTAGGATAACGCTGTTAGACTATTAAATCAAAAAAAAATTGAAAACCAATAGAAGCCTGTGGAAGTCAGCAGACTATTACATGATTGTTTAAGAAGAAATATAATGGCTTCTGTTGCTAAACAAGTCTTTTTTTAAATAAATGACATACTGCAAACTTCTTTCATTAATTCAACTGATGTTAACACGTATGGATCCAGAACTTGATTGAGCATCTGTTCCATTTATTTTAGACTAATTTTGTCATTTGAAAAAGTGCCATCACACAATTTCTTTGATTTTACATGTAACCTTTAATTAATTTTTTCAAGATAATTTGGCCTAATTACGTCATTGTTCTGTTTTAATGAAATACATAATTTGAAGAACCAACATAATTTTGACAATTTTTATCTTGCAGTAAAATACATTAATCTGAAGAGAAAACAGGTTAAATGTTATAAAAGGTTTAATATTCTCTTACTTACAAAATAGTCCTGATCATATAGGCCTAACAACTAACAATACACTGAGTTCATACGTTTTCAGTCATTTAAATTGAAAACACAATACCACAAATACGTTTTCTGATCTGGGAGGTAAACACAGTATTCAATCATTTCGCTGTGTATTTCGGATGGAATCAAGGCATTAGAATGTACCCGAGGCCACCAAAATAGAGCTTGTTCCTGGGGGAGCCTGGCTGGCTACTTTTTCTATTTGACTGGCTACTCCATATGCTTGTGGAAAACACTGAACCTCCATTCAAATACCTCCATTCAATTTGATCTAGAACTAGGCTTTGATTCATAAATAATGCTGATCATATTCTCTTTGTCTTTGGGCTACATCAAAGGTCATCAGACTCTTTCACCCTCCTATAAAATCCACAGCTTTACCGCCTGCCATAAATCCAATACCAAATTGATCTGTCACCGCTCAACATGTGCCAAGCACACACACACACACACACACACACACACACACACACACACACACACACACACACACACACACACACACACACACACACGATTCAAGTAGCTGTTCTAACCCCTGTGTCTATTCTGACTTTGCCTAATCCATATTCAATCCATGCTTGCATCGATCGCTTTTAATGACTTCATAACAACATCCATAGAAATATGGATCAAAAAGATTTTTCACCCATTCCATCCATATCCATAAATAGCTGTGAAATTGTCCTATTCCTTTTGCATGTCGTTATAAGCTCTGATCACCTTGCACTATCTCTTTGTACTATACAGTACGTCCGTTGGTTGGATCAAGGCTCAACAATTAGCATGCGAAAAGGTACGTCTGTCTGCCATGCACCAGCGACAGCACTGATATCACCCTGCGGACGCAAATTCCCTCTGGTTTAATCACTTGAATACAAAGGCACCCGGTCGAGGAATTCCTACCCATTCAGAAGGCATTGGACTAACATTAAACTCAGTCAGGGTAAGACAAGCATCACATTCACCCATCCAACAATGGACTGATGCACTGCGGTTCAATTGGGCCGTATAATCCTGCCGTAAACCATTTCCAGATAATGCGAAACTGGTTAGTGGGCAGACATAATGAGGTTTATCACATTGTAAATGCAACCAATTTCCCCCCGTTCCCTGAATTACGCTTAAGGACACACAGGCACTGAGGTGTAAAACTCTTTAAGCCTGTTGGAAATCGTGCATTGGGAGGGAAAGTGAGTCAGAGAGCCTTTAATAAAACAAGATCCCAAACTCCAACAAAGTGGATAGAAAAAGGCAAAGTCACTTCACTGGTGTGTACACACACCTCCATTGCAACTCAAGCTGTCCCTGCTCTATCATGCCAATCCCCTCTCTCTGCTCCTTGGTTGCGTAGGATGGCATTAGGCATTAATAGCCATTTTAAATGAAGATCTCTTACAAAATCCCCTGGATCGGACGGAGGGAGCGTTCCTCTAGATTTCCCCGGGTGAGGGCCTCGGTGCCGACACAAGTGAAGGCAACCTCCCGAGTGGGTCTCCCTGAACGCACCCGGCTTGCCTAATGAAGACAACAACCGCATATGAAACAAGGAGGTAATTGACAACTATCCTACAGAGCTTTTCCAGCAACAAGGTTTCATCTGAATATGAGATTCAAATAACAAACCGGGCCATGAAAAAAAGTAGGGGAAAAAAAGAGAAAAGAAACAAACAACTAATACAGTGGCAGGAAAACAAGGTTGTGTGAATATTAATGTTGGGCTTAGCTTGATCTCTCGCCTTGGAAACATTACCAAAAAGCCTGAACGCAATTAATTAGAAATGGGTGCTTGACCTTCAAGGTGTATCCACTACAGTGTTTGTTGATGGGATCCGGGGACAGGTTTGTTCATGTGAGATTACAATCTTGGAGAGTTGAATTAATCATCGTTAGTTAATATTGTGTGACATTAGGATGCATGTGGAGGGATCTAGGAGAAGATTAGTGGATGGGAGACACAGAGGACTGAGCCAGGCCGTTAGTAGTGAGGAGGAGCCAGGAAGCATCTTTTAGTTTGGCCCCTAACCCGTCTGTCTCTGATGACTCGACATAGGAAGGGCTTTAGTAATGTACTGTAAAGGGTCTGGCTGTAGCTAACAGACCTTTTCACACAAACACACACAGAGTAGCTATTAAAGCTAGATATGACTGCCTGCAAGTCCTGTCGCTGCTATCGCAACAGCAGTTCATCTAACTACATGTTCTCTTGAACACATTACGTTGCATGTATGAGCGCGAGATGATAGGAGTAGCTCTACCAACTGAGCTACACGGGACTATCAAATTATAGTTCATCACCTTCCCACCTGGTGAGTAATGACATTTAGCCAATCCAATAAAAATCCCAGGAAACCTGTGGGTATAAATCAATGGCTCTCCAGCTGCTTCTCACATCCATTATTTATCAAGCCCTGCTTCCACATCATATTTGATAGGCAGCCCTTTCCCGCAACAGCAAGAGTGTACACACACACACAAACACCTACACACCAAAACCCACATCTGAAGTATGAGAACCCCCATCATGCTTGCTAACTCCCCAAACCCCCTAGCCCCGTGGAAAAGAGGATCAGTGTGTGTCTGTGCTGACAAGCCAGTTTACATCAAATCCCATTAGTTTGAATCCAGGCAAACCGTTAAATTTGTTGGCTCCAACCTGGTGCTCTGTTACTCTCTCCTATGGGACACACGTGTCAAAGACCAGGCTTCCAGCACCATCACTGCGGTCTCTAAGGCTGTCCACATGTAACGCCTGTCATTACTACCACAGCCTTCTATCTACCTACCTAAGATATACTAGAGCATAGTTTATAAAGCATCACCAAAAGACATATCTGAGACTAAGAGAGGGAAGCGAGGGAGTGAGGGAGGTTGTGTGTGTACGCATAGGGCAAAAGGATGTGATGAGGGGGGATCTACTTCCAACAGCAGTGAAAGAGTACCCTCTGCAGGTGGATTGGGAGAACTTCAGGTCCGGGATGGAATCGGGGGTGGAGGGTGGCGAGAGCAGAGGCTGAATGACTCTGAGTCTATGTACTGTATGTATTGGGTGAGTCACAAGCATGGTTCCTTGAAGTGCTATAGTGTTGTATGTCTGTTGCCTTCTGGTTTGGCCATGAGAATTAACCGGCCTTGTAGCAAAGACATTAACAATACGAAAGTCGCTAGTCTATCTAGCAACTTTTTCTATCTACTAGCCTTCTCAATAATATAGCCCAAGGCTATACATTAAAAATGTATGTCTGTTTTATTTGATTGAATAATGAGCCTACGCATGTTGTTGGTATAGTTGTTGTGTTTAAGAGAAGACAACGGTTAAACATGATTTTCTGTCAGTTCTGTCACGATGGCCTATTTAGATGGTACAATTATGAATGGCTTTTCAACAGAGTACCATTCAATATTACATAAAACCACAGCATCAACATAACATAAATTGTGCATTTATTTCCATATTCAATATCACGACTCAAGAATCACATCACCTACAGCACCTACAGCAATTTGCATACCGTCCCAAAAGATCCACAGATGATGCAATCGCCATCGCACTGCACACTGACCTATCCCATCTGGACAAGAGGAATACCTACTGTATGTAAGAATGCTGTTCATTGACTATAGCTCCAAGCTCATCATTAAGCTCGGGGCCCTGAGTCTGAACCCCGCCCTGTGCAACTGGGTCCTGGACTTCCTGAATGGCCGCCCGCAGGTGGTGAAGGTAGGAAACAACACCTCCACTATGCTGATCCTCAACACTGGGGCCCCACAAGGGTGCATGCTCAGCCCCCTCCTGTACTCCCTGTTTATCCATGACTGCGTGGCCACGCACGCCTCCAACTCAATCATCAAGTTTGCAGATGACAAACCATAATAAGCCTGATTACCAACAATGACGAGACAGGGAGGAGGTTAGGTCCTTGCGGAGTGGTGCCAGGAAAATAACCTCTCCCTCAATGTCAACAAAATGAAGGAGCTAATTCTAGACTTCCAGACACAGCAGAGGGAGCATGTCCCCATCCACATCAACGGGACCGCAGTGGAGAAGGTGAAAAGCTTCAAGTTCCTTGGCGTACACATCACTGACAATCTGAAATGGTCCACCCACACAGACAGTGTGGTGAAGGCAGCGCAACGGCGCCTCTTCGACCTCAGGAGGCTGAAGAAATTTGACTTGGACCCTAAAACCCCTAAAACTTTTACAGATGCACAATTGAGAGCATCCTGTCAGGCTATATCACCGCCTGGCATGGCAACTGCACCGCCAGCAACCGAAGGGCTTTCAGAAGGTTTTGCAGTCTGCCCAACGCATTATTTGGGGCACACTGCCTGCCCCCCAGGACAGCTACACCAGTCAATGTCACAGGAAGGCCAAAAAGAGCATCAAAGACATCAACCACCCGAGCCGAGGCCTGCTCACCCCGCTATCATCCAGAAGGCGAGGTCAGTACAGGTGCATCAAAGCTGGGACCGTGAGACTGAAAAACAGCTTCTATCTCAAGGCCATCAGACTGTTAAATAGCCATCAATAGCCGGCCTCCACCCAGTACCCTTCCCTGAACTTTGTCACTGTGACTAGCCGGCTACCACCCGGTTACTCAACCCTGCACCTTAGAGGCTGCTGCCCTATGTACAAAGACATGGAATCACTGGTCACTTTAATAATGCAACACTAGTCACTTTAATAAAGTTTACATACTGTTTTACTCATTTCATATGTATATACTGTATTCTACTGTATTTTAGTCAATGCCAACATTGTTCGTCCTTTTAGATTTGTATGTATTGTTGTGAATTGTTAGATACTACTGCACTGTTGGCGCTAGGAACACAAGCATTTCGCTAGACCCGAAATAACAAACAAATAACATTTGATATATATGGCTCGCTGTTCAGATGTCAGCCATTTGTTTCTGAGAACATTGTTAAGTTTTTCTGAAATGACAACACATCTTTGCCTAGTAAAGAGAAAATGGTGACTCTGACCATGACACCGGCCTAGTTGGAGAAAGCGTTGAAATAATTAAACCGCCCAGGGACAGCGTTTCTGAACACCACGACAAATGTATTTTCCCTCCGTTGTGATCCTTGAAACAGGAACGACTTGCAGCCTGATTGCGGCATTCCACCGGCTACCTATTCTGGAGAAACAACATTGCAGCCCTTTAGCACCCATTATCAATAGAATGGCTCCATTTTCAGAACAACACAGAGTCATAACAAGTGTCTTGAATATTGATGTCAATAGGTCGTCGCCTATCGATAGTATTGGAAGACATACTCACACACATTGATGGGAAGAATCAAGCCTATTACCTAAAGGTTAAGCAACGAAACCAATTGAAGTGCTTTGGTTCTGCAGTTTGAAGATATGAAGCACAATAGGAAGTATTTTGTGATGTTGAAAAACAATGGTACTGTAGCATTCTAGTCAAGCAGAATTTCCAGGAACGATTAGCATTATTTACTGTTGCGGCATATTGAAGAGAAGCGAGCGAGGCGAGGAGGAACACCAAGTCTTTCTCTCAATTGCATTACAGAGACGTGATTGACAGTGTGATATTGCCTAGCGAAGTCTGGCGCTGAATCTTGATTTGCTCACGACTCAGTACATATTGGGGAAATCATTTTTGGGAGGGAAGAAACAGAGGGAAAAAAACAAAGGCTGAATAAATGAACTCAGTGCTGGCTGAATTATACAGAGTCGGTCTTGTTGTGTAAATTTCCCTAAGTGAGACACTCTTCTCATTTTATCAACCTATTTTCTGGTCCACTGCACCAACCAACTCTTAAAACAAGTTCAATGTGGAGGTCAAGCTGGTGTCAGGGTCTTGCTGCCCGGTTTAACAGAAGACTCTCCTTATTAGAAGTGAACTCGGATAAGGCCACTGATGACTACGCTCCAGCAGTCCCATATGACCACTTTATGAAGCTAATTAGTTAAGTTTGGCTCATGTCTGGGACCAAACCGAAAACAGAATTAATCATGTTGTTTTCACAGACAAAGTTGTTGAGTAGAGGGAAAGATGGGATCATTTGTATAGTATGTGATTGTACAGTGAGGGAAAAAAGTATTTCTGACGCTAGGACTAGGACCCGTTTGATAAGAAAATAAGTGTGTATGATTAGGTTATTATGCTGAATTCTTTCACATCAGCATTCTTCAATCAAGAAATTGACAGAGACGATCGATACAGCCTGACACCTCGTCTTCGGGGGGTGGGGAGGGATAGGAAGGTGGATGGGAGACCCAGAATCAATTAGTGTGTGCCAGGCGCATTCAGAACATTACTTTTAATCTTCTAATGCATCTGCGGTGGCGAAGGCAGTCCCAGAATGCCCCAGCTTCTAAAGAGGGAGGGATCGATCTCTCTCTGAAACATCTAACAAGGGGGGCTGTCCTGGACATTTCAACAGCATCCAGACACAATGAAAAGGAAAGCCACTAAATCCTCTTATCTGAGTAGTGAGTGAATTTATTTGATGTCCCATTTTAACTTGGGCCTGAAATACTACAGTAATCCCTGGAAATTGTTTCCTAATTCATTTGAAGAGCTGGTTAATCTCGGAGATGTACTTTAATGTGCGTTAATGTAATGTACTGTAATGTACGTTAAGTGGCTTGACTACAGAGTTGGCATCTGATTTCATTATTCTGATACACCGAGGGGGACGAAGAAGCCATAATTGTCCAGGGGCTGCAAGATCAATGAGTGAGAGATTTAGTTTAAAAAAAGTTCCATTGTCTGACATGAACCAAACAGGACAAATAAAAATGACTTAAAAACACAACTGGGACTCCAGTCTTCTCAGAGTCCTTTGCTGTACTCTCAAAGTGATAGCCTAGTCCTAGTCCTAATAGACTGTTGCATTGTTGGTAAAAAAACATGATTAATTGGTTGTACACTAAACCACCAGTCCCAAATATAGGTCACAGCACTGATAGCATTGGGGGAAAAAGGCAAGTGAAGAATTGACTGTGTGGTTCTCGCACATTACGAAGCAGGTTATACAGTATGGCTCATTCCATTGGACAGTCGTCACTTACACAGCGGCTCTGTGACAGGAGTCCGACTCAATGGTAGAAAAAAGCCATCCCGGCATTCCCGCTTCCCATTCCCGGCACTAATGCACTGTGGCAGCCTTCTAACTATCCAATTCCATCCCCAGAATCCCAGAGGTTTACCCTAGTCCCTCATCTGTTCACCATTTCCAACCGTATCCCTCTTTCATTAGACCCCACACCTCCATATGAGAGATGGAGGTAGGAAGGGAGGGAAAGAGAGAGAGAGGAAAGCCTCAGAGGGAAAACGACAAGGGAGAGCTACAGCGCCAGCTCATGTCAAAGCAAGGCCCTGGAGGACAAAAGAGAGAGAGCGAGAGAACGAGATGAGGGAAAAGGAAGAATCCTGTAATTCTACAGCTCAACCCTCCTTCCTGAGCTGTAGAATTACCATTCTGAGGATGTTTACCCAGCACGGCAGAGCTGAAAATGACAAATCAGGGAGGGTGTGTGTCTTTCTGTCTGTGTGTGTGTTGTGCCCCTGGAGGAAGGGGGATAAGGACCAATCCCCGCCAATGACTGATTCTACAGCTAACCTCCATGTTAACCTCACCAGCACCGGCCCGTGTAGTGGGAGGATGGACACACCAAGAAGGACATGGCAGAACAATCTCTACCTCTCTCTCTCCCTCTCTCAGGCGCTGTCAAGGATTGACAGGCATTAAAAGGTGCTGCTGAGACGCTGAGAGCAGTGTCCAACCCCCCTCTTTTTGTCACAGAGAGGGAATCTATTCCTAAGAACAGGTATAAATAAAGTAATAACAGAGTTATTTTTTATGATTAAAAGAGATGTGAACGATTGAAAGGAAAGGGGGAGAGAAAGTGAAAAAAGAGAGTGAGAGAGTGTGTGTGTGTGTGTGTGTGTGTGTGTGTGTGTGTGTGTGTGTGTGTGTGTGTGTGTGTGTGTGTGTGTGTGTGTGTGTGTGTGTGTGTGTGTGTGTGTGTGTGTTTGTGGTATGTTTTCGTGTGAGTGTGTGCGTGCTTGTTTGTGTGTGATGGAGAGAAATAAAACACTTCCAGGATAGAGAGAGAGAAAGAAAAATACTTCCTGGAAAAGAAAAAGAAAGGAGAATAACATATGTTGTCTCAGGAGTCAGGTCTTGGCCAAGTTATCGTTACTCATTGTGTATTTATTCCTTGTGTTATTATTTTTTTCTCTCTGCATTGTTGGGAAGGGCCTGTAAGTAAGCATGTCACTGTTAGTCTACACCTGTTGTTTACGAAACATGACAAATACAATTTCATTTGAACAGACTCATAAGTGGAATGTTCTTATCTGACTTTATCATCTTATCTCAGCCCACTCTAAAGCACTGCAATGGTACCCAACAAAAACCTCTCACAATAAATAATTCCCTCGCTGAAAAATGAGTCAGCAAAACAAATTTTCTTTGGCTAAATTCTCAAGCGTACCAAATAAAATTAGGGGGGGGGAAGTAGAACCGTCCGGCAACCACTAAGACAAAAATCTTTCAACTTTTTTTATGAGTCTTGCGTAAGAGTACAAAAAAATTCTAAACAGCTGATGGCCAGGTTCCCTGCTGTGTTGTAACTCCCTCCTATAGGCTCCTCAAAAAACTCTGAACCTGGACTATTCTGGAAGTGTGGCCCACTTCGGATCACGATCATCTCCTCAGAGAGCATGGGCGGTGAAATTACAAAGGGGCTCCCAATAATGTGTAACAGCTCCCATAATTCCACACCACTGGGAGCACGGGGAGGGAATGCAGATATCTTTACGCCACCACTCCTCTTGGCAGTTGGCGCCCTCAACAAAGATGACCATTTCTAAAGTGTTGCTTAGGGAGTTAAGATGGCGATGCAAAGGTTTTTTGTAGGGGAAAGAAAAGGTGTTGAGGGAGAGACGTACTGTAGGAGACCGTATGGGACAATATGAGTCGAACGAGCTGTTTGAATAATAACAGTTTGGCCGGTCTAGCGGTCATTAACTTGCGGTTGAAGAGTGTTCAGAGCTGTTGGATTCCAGAGATGGGATAGAAATAGTCATGTCACCTTAATTGTAAATATAACAGAGCCTGCGAGGTGCTTCTTCCATCACCATCCACCATACTGGGTTAAATAAATAAGTTGTATTTTAGGGGATAACACTCATTAGTTTACAAAAATTATTACATTTAACTTGGATTAATATAAAACTATGATAGAAGTTGTATGCCAACCTTATTAATAAAAGTTAATCCATGTTGGTGAAACCCATAATTTTTTTTAAACGTTTTTTTTATGGAACTTATAGAGTAAGTCCTAGTGATAACACGTGCATTACTGTTTGTGTTGAGTATAACATAAATTTAGATCTTTATTTATATTAACATCCATTAAGAAGTGGTAATTATATTGTTAGTGCTTGACAACAAACAGCATAACCAGCCTCTATAATATCCCCTGGCCTGCTCCTTCTTTTGCATGACAACAGATACATTGAATGTGTACGTAAACTCAGCAAAAAAAGAAACGTCCTTACACTGTCAACTGCGTTTATTTTCAGCAAACTTAACATGTGTAAATATTTGTATGAACATGATAAGATTCAACAACTGAGACATAAACTGAATAATGTGTCCCTGAACAGGGGGGGGATCAAAATCAAAAGTAACAGTCAATATCTGGTGTGGCCACCAGCTGTATTAAGTACTGCAGTGCATCTCCTCCTCATGGACTGCACCAGATTTGCCAGTTCTTGCTGTGAGATGTTACCCCAATCTTCCACCAAGGCACCTGCAAGTTCCCGGACATTTCTGAGGGGAATGGCCCTAGCCCTCACCCTCCGATCCAACAGGTCCCAGACGTGCTCAATGGGATTGAGATCCGGGCTATTCGCTGACCATGGCAGAACACTGACATTCCTGTCTTGAAAGAAATCACGCACAAAACGAGCAGTATGGCTGGTGGCATTGTCATGCTGGAGGGTCATGTCAGGATGAGCCTGCAGGAAGGGTACCACATGAGGGAGGAGGATGTCTTCCCTGTAACGAACAGCGTTGAGATTGCCTGCAATGACAACAAGCTCAGTCCAATGATGCTGTGACACACCGCCCCAGACCATGATGGACCCTCCACCTCCAAATCGATCCTGCTCTAGAGTACAGACCTCGGTGTAACGTTCATTCCTTCGACGGTAAACGCGAAGCCGACCATCACCTCTGGTGAGACAAAACCGTGACTCGTCAGTGAAGAACACTTTTTGCCAGTCCTATCTGGTCCAGCGACGGTTGGTTTGTGCTCATAGGCGACATTGTTGCAGGTAATGTCTGGTGAGGACCTGCCTTACAACAGGCCTACAAGCCCTCAGTCCAGCCTCTCTCAGCCTATTGCGGACAGTCTGAGCACTGATGGAGGGATTGTGCGTTCTTGGTGTAACTCGGGAAGTTGTTGATGCCATCCTGTACCTGTCCCGCAGGTGTGATGTTCAGATGTACCGCCACTGCAAGGACGATCAGCTGTCCGTCCTGTCCGTCCTGTCTCCCTGTAGCGCAGTCTTAGGCATCTCACAGTACTGACATTGCAATTTATTGCCCTGGCCACATCTGCAGTCCTCATGCCTCCTTGCAGCATGCCTTAGGCACGTTCACGCAGATGAGCAGGGACCCTGGGCATCTTTCTTTTGGTGTTTTTCAGAGTCAGTAGAAGTTTTCATAACTGTGACCTTAATTGCCTACTGTCTGTAAGCTGTTAGTGTCTTAACGACCGTTCCACAGATGCATGTTCATTAATTGTTTATGGTTCATTGAACAAGCATGGGAAATACTGTTTAAACCCTTTACAATGAAGATCTGTGAAGTTATTTTGATTTTTATGAATTATCTTTGAAAGACAGGGTCCTGAAAAAGGTATGTTTCTTTTTTTGCTGAGTTTACATGTATCCTGTGCCTGATTCTAAAGTCATGAATTAACTATTTCAATAGAATAACCTTAATTTATACTTTTTGTACCTTCTTTGTACTATTGTAGATAGTCTACATAAGTCTCACATAAGTAATAAATAGCTGCCTCACATAAGTAATAAATAGCTGCTCTTGCTGTGCACGGATGTGGAGAACATGTTCACGGAACAGAATCGTTTGCAATTATTCCATTAAAACTCATTAACGCATTATGCGCTCCAATTAAACAAAAGGCTGTAGGCCTGAAGTGCAAATCCATCTTTGAGTATTTTGGAGTTTGAAAAATAATAAAAGCTATTGATTGTGACCTCCAGTTCATTAATGGGGACATGATTCTCTGCAACTAAGTTATTTTTTTTTTTTACAGGTCGCAACCTCGTAAAATGTATTTACTATAATTTTTTGCTTTTGTCTATGCGTTGCAAGGAATATCTATTAGAGACTTGTTTTTTTCTGTGATATGTTAGAGAATAGATAAAATGCTCTTTCGAAACTAAAAACCTGACCGGCGGATTACGGCTTTCTTCAGGAGCAATAACATTGTTTCTGTGTGCATGTGTTTCTAATCATCTGCTAAACTCATCCTCATCATTTTGTTTCATCCTTGTCCATAGAAACTAATGAAACAGACAGACACAAATATGCTCCGTAGCCACTGGGCTTTACAGAGAGTAACAGCTTTGTTGAAGCCAATTGTTTTTTAAGTTGTTTGCACAGATCACTATAAACAGAGCCTATTGAAAGATGAAGCCTGAAGTGGCTTTTCTTGGCTTTCGGTGCCAGAGTCTAGAGTGTGTGTGGTAGAAACAAGATGTTACACACCTTTAATGCATAAAGTTGTCTTTTATGAAGAGCATAACAAACAACGAAAGTCCAACTCATTAGAATTGCAAAAGACTGTTGTTTAAACGACGGGAAAAGCGCTCATCTCTCTTTCCAGACTAGCCAGGGGCTAGTGACCAATAGAGGTCATTTATTTAGCGTTTAGATGAGTTGCGGAGATGCACTAGTTGTCATTATGCTAATCATAAGCATCAAACATTTTACATGAAGCCCACACCGTCAAAACCCCAACAAATCTTATCATCCTTTATTTGCAAATGATATGAAAAGTTCTGTATATTTTGACTTAATGCTACTATACGTATGATGTGGCGAGGACATATCAGTGTTCTGGATTCAAACTGACGCAACATGGAGTAACCCTCTTTTGTACCTTCTGAGGATTCCTGGACAGCAGCCCAACCGACACACTCCCCTTTCTCCTACACACCTGTGCATTGGGGATACTTAACTGTGTGTCAGCTTGCATTAGGGCTGGGGGAAAAGCACTCCGTCTGGAGAGAGAAGTGGCCCGCGCCAGCGACAGGCTGCTTGACTAGATTTGTTTCAACCAGGGGGTTGTGGAGGGGGGTAGCAGTTGATGAGGTTGTTCCATTGTTCTATCAGTCCCCCTTCCAATACACATACCCTCCCTCCCCGGTCCTGTCTACTACTATGCCAAAGAACTTGGTCCAGCATTGTCGCAGGGAAAATAATGTGTGCGTCAGAGGTGAGCCGAGGGGACAGGACACATACATGGGCGGCGTGTGAGCGAGTAGTGAGTGTCCACTCCACTCTAGCTCAAGCTGGAGCGGGCAATGGGGCCCTGACATACGAGGCGGTAACAAGGTGAACGAGGCAATGCAGTGTGTTAGGGGACTACCGTGTTCAGTCCTTGTGTGTGTTTACAGAACCTCGTGCCTGTCTGACTCAACCCTTGCATGGTCAGTCGGTGTGTGTGTATGTGTGAGTGTGTGTATGTGTGACACAGAAGGAGAGGTAGAAATAGGGAAGTGGGTTGAATCAGAGGACCCTACACTTAGGTGACACACCCCCATGGGGTCAGGGGCAGGGAAAGGGGGACAGAAGAAGGGGGACTCAGTCTATTGTAGGCAGGGCATGAGCCATATGCTATGAGGACACCGTGTCACAAGACTGACTGAGGCTTGGAATGACAAAAAGAAATCCCTTGAAAGGTGTAGCTTGAGAACTACTACAGATGGAATATTTATATCTGTAGTATCAGTCTTCAAATTCAACCATATCATTCCATGGTGTATCGAATGAGCAGCAGAAAAATATGTATTTTTCCAATCAACATCACCATAATGTGATGTTTGTGCCTGCTCCACTTACTCATTGCTAGCTCTAGCCTGTCCTGAGGAACCACTGAACATACTGGGAGTCTTGGCTGCACCACCACCTATGCTGCACAGAAGTTAACACACTTCAATAATGCAACACAGCATGTAGAAATATTGAAACTGCTAATTACTGTTCCCAAGACAATGTCCAGTACAGGCTAGAACACTAAAACGCTAGAAGAAACCGGTAGCTTCCAGCTTTGTAGGCTAGCTAACGTTCCTCACTAGCTTACAGCTGAAGCCATTACCAATTCATAACCTAGTACCTCGTTTGTGATAATATGCAAACCATAACGTAAAACTTTGCTGATTACAAAGCTGATTGTCACCAAAAACATTATTAACGTTATTAATTCACTCATGCCTCTCCCAGTCAACGTAATCTTTGCTCAAGCCTCAAACTGACTTTGTGTTTGAATGTGTTTGAATGACATGTGTCTTAAAGAGCACTTGAATAAAATAAGATATTGCTTCTTCTATGCAAATGTTGTTGATAAGTACAATAAAATAAGTCCCAAATGGAAGGTAAACAGATTGTTTTCATCTGTTGCCAAAACAAGCTAAATAACTCAATGCATGTACACACTTCTATTGAATATGAATTCACCTGTATTGTGAATAGGTCTAGGCTAGATCTTGATTTACCCAGTTGATCAATAGAGATTTACCATTCAAATAAATGATTACCATTATGTTGCTATGTAGTTAGATTGGTAAAATCTGTGACTTGGGCTAATTCGCCCCTTCTTTTATTTTGCCATGGTATCATTTTGGTATCAAGTATCGTTATGGTATCAATATCGAATATTAAACTTGGTATCGAAGTCAGAATTCGGATATCGTGACACTAATGGTAAGTATGCAAAACATTTCAACCTTGTATGTCTCACCTCCCCCCATGACATCGCTCAATTCATTCTGACCGGCAGGGAAGGAAATATACACCTTACCTTGCACATGCAATTATAACCATAGTAATACAATCCGTAAATTATTAAGTTAGGAGTTACAATAGCCTAACCTCATCCAATCATGCTAGTGTGATCTATAATTCAACAAGGGCTGTCAAGGTCCTTTTATTATTACTGACAGACTGGAATATCATATTAGCCAGTGCTCTCTCTCTCTCCATCTCTCTCATTCTCTTTCTCATTATCCCTCTGTCTTGTGCGCTCTTTCTCTCTCCATTCTACATTTTAATAAACAACTGGGGCCCAACAACACACCGTTCCACCACGTAGACTTATTACTTAAGTTATTAACTGTGAAACGTGGACAAATAACACAAACGCGGTAGTTACGCTTCATTCAAAGAAGACTCCGCAAACAGAAAAATAAACTTGACTTTCAGTTTCAACTGAGGCGGGTTCTCTAACCCTCATTGGAACTTATATTATTGGAATAAAATGCAAGGTTAAGAATTCAAATCTAAATGGAAATGCCGAAATGGCACAAAAATAAACATTATGTGACTATGCGGGAGAGAAAGAGCAAGAAGAAAAGAAAGAAAACAAATATATTTTTTGATAATCTTTTCCTAATTATGATCTGTATGTCACGGTTGTCGTCGGTGAAAGAGGACCAAAATGCAGCAGGTACGTGTATGCTCATTTTGACTTTTATTTAACTATCAAAAGAACACTCCAAAACAACAAAACACGAAAACGAACGAACAACAAAACAGTCTGGCAAAGCCTTAGCTCAACACAGAACAATCACCCACAAATCACAAACACACCCTTATATATGGGACTCTCAATCAAAGGCAGTTGAAGGCAACACCTGCCTTCAACTGAGAGTCCCAACCCCAATTAACCAACATAGAAACACACTCACCAGACTAGACATAGAAATACATAAACATAGACTATAAACCAAAACCCCGGAAATACTAAATCAAACACCCTTAAACCAAACACACCACCCTGAACCACATAAAACAAATACCCTCTGTCACGTCCTGACCAAACTACAATACTAATTAACCCTTATACTGGCCAGGACGTGACACTGTAACAATACCCAAGTTGTTTTGCACATAATTAGCTGTATGATATGCAAGTAGACGTTATCAGATGTATGCTGAGCAAGAGAGAGCGCTCTAAGAATTATCTTTATAAACTCAAGCATTAATTATGCATATTACAATCTATTATAGAGATCTGAATAGCTGATTTCTTCTATGGGAAAACATCTGGAAAGAAAGAGAGTACTTCAATGAGACTATTGTATCAAAAAGGCACTCATCTGTTGGGGTGAAATGCAAATCTTTATGTTACAACACAACCAAAGGGCTAGGAGAGACAGTGTTACTAGTGCAGTTAGAATGGCTGACCAGGAGTCTCAAATCCCTGATTGATGCTATTATATATACAGCACACACACACACACACACACACACACACACACACACACACACACACACACACACACACACACGTAAGGGTAACTTCTGAAACCCTACCTCTGAGTATATTAAATAACTCATATGGCGCCCCGTCCCCCAAACAAGGCACTTATTTTTTCCAACTAGCACTGAGTGATGATAAATACTTTGAGAGAAAATGTACTTGTTACGATTGTGATAGGTTGCTGTCTCACCTAGCTATCTTAAGACAAATGAACTAAATTGTAAGTCGCTCTGGATAAAAGTGTCTGATAAAATGACTAAAATGTTAATGTAAAATGTAAAGTAGGGACTCTCGTTGGCGCACAGTTCCTGCTGTCTCACCCCTTAAGCCATTCCTGTCCTGTGCTTACACCGAAGCCCTGAATGAACTGTATACGCTTCATCTGTTCCCGCAGCGCTGCACTGTCTGTCTCCATCGTTATTTACCAAGAATGCCTCTACTCTCTAGTCTCTCTGCCTCCAGCCCACATACTCTAACACATCCTCTTACGCTATCACCTTTTTTCAATTCGTCATGACCACGGCTCTACTCACCTACTCTTCCATCTCCCTGGTGGAATGATCATGCCCATCTATCTTATTGACATCATGAATGCCCTGGGACTCCTGTTTGTGTGTGTGTGTGTGTGTGTTCGTTTGTGGGTACGTGGGCCTGTGTGTGCCAACCCCCTGGTCAGTCATGTCTCCTTCACGCTCCAGTGTTCAATAATGAAAGCGGCAGGGCCGGGTGGTGACCAGTGCTGAGCCTTGTCCCTGTCCCCGTTTCTGTCTGGGTCCTCTGGGAGAACAGTGCATTAAGGAAAGCTTTTTACAGACCTGGGCCGTGTGAGAACCAAGCCCTTCACCAGTCCTTCCCCCCAAAACGGAACACGGAGGCCCAGACGTATTCATAAAGTACCAAATAGAGGAAGACGGACTGAAAATGGGAGGCACTACATGGACTCTTCCAATAATTAAGGCTTGTTTTTGTGTTTTGCTGAAAAACGCTATTGTTAAGGTTTGTCCTAATGAACACAACCCTGGGCAGTATCTACTATCTATCAATCTATGCTGAACAAAAATATAAACACAACATGCAGCAATTTCAAAGATTTTACTGAGTTACAGTTCATATAAGGAAATCAGTCAATTCAAATAAATTCATTAGGCTCTAATCTATGGATTTCACATGACTGGGCAGGGGAGCATCCATGGGTGGCCGAGGAGGGCATAGGGGCACTTGGGAGCCAGAGCCACCCACTGGGGAGCCAGGCCCAGCCAATCAGAATTTGATTTTCCCCACAAAGGGCTTTATTACAGACAGAAATACTCCTTAGCGCCCCCTCTGACAATCTCACAGGTGAAGAGCTGGATGTTGAAATTCTCTAAAATGACGTTGGAGGTGGTTTATGGTAGAGAAATTAACATGATATTCTCTGGCAACAGCTCTAGTGGACATTCCTGCAGTCAGCATGTCAATTGCAAGCTCCTCTCAACTTGAGACATCTGTGGTATTGCGTTGTGTGACAAAACTGCACAGTTTAGAATGGAGTTTTATTGTCCCCAGTACAAGGTGCACCTGTGTAATGACCATGCTGTTTAATCAGCTTCTTGATATGCCACACCTGTCAGCTGGATGGATTATCTTGGCAAAGCAGAAATGCTCACTAACAGGAATATAAACAAATGTGTGGTCAATATTATAGAGAAATACTTTTTTCGTGTGTATGGAAAATGTCTGGGTCTTTTATTTCAGCTCATGAAACATGGGACCAACACTTTACATGTTGCGTTTATATTTTTGTTCAGTATATCTATCCATCTAACTCCACTCATCTGGAGCCTAGCAGGGAACAGGGCTGTCAACGCAGCCTAGGAAAGTTGCGCTTTCCCCCTCACGGGCTCTCTAGGGAGTTCAGGCTAGAGGAACTTTAAGTCTGGTCGGATGTGATGGCGTATTTGTGAAACACAGGAACACAGGGAAAGAAAGGAGAAGAAGGTCTCCCCACATGGTCTCAGTGCAATTCCTACCTGCGCTCGCATACTGTAAAGACATAGGCATATGCACAGGTGTGTGCACGCACAGGCACATACACCCTCCTCGTCTCACTGTGGACAGGAGGAACACTCCCGCCACATCATCTCAGAGTGCTTTTCATCATAGTGTGACAGAGTGTCAGCTCCAGTCCCAATCACATTGATATTCAATACCCTGAGCTCTGGACTGGGAGAGATGTTACAATGCCAAAAAGATGACATTGGAATAACTTTCTCCTGCATCTGTTCACACTCACACACAAGTATGGTTACACAAATACTGTATATTGACAGAGGCACACTCACAGAAAGAATAAATTCAGTATTTCATTCCACACGATGTATGCACACACACACAAACACAGCATATCATTTCCGTTAATGAGCAGATTTGATTTGTTATGCTTGATGAAGCTGTGTGAAGGTCTCTGTACTTCCAGAGATCACTCGATCCTCCCTATAGGCCACCTGCCAACCACACATATTCAGACTGACTGACTGATTGACAGTTCTGCATACATCAGTCTAAATGCCTACTCCAGTAACAGTAACAAAATCACTATTCCACATTATACAGCACCCACTCACATTTACGCCCCTGAGCCAAATATGAGGAAGGTAGGGGGCGACGAAGATTGGGTTTATGCATTGGAATGCCATGTTGTGATTTAACTGCAGTCATTTGTATCTGTCATTTGAAAAATAAAAAATTCATTAAGGGCTAAACAAAGACATAATCTTGTCTGGTAAACAGTTTTATTACTTTGCCCATAAAGTGTAGATATTAAAGATTTTTATGAAGAGATTTACATTGATATAAAATGTGAATTATTGATGACTTACATAGACGTTTGAGGGAATCAAAGTTACAGCAAATCAATCAAGCTCTACGCCGTCTAGATACTTTTTCCAGTGTTGTCTGAAAGGGAATAAAGCTCTTAATTATGAATCATCATTCTCACAACAAGCTTCTTTTGACTTGAGTCTAGTCTTGTGTGACTGTCTATCTGTCTGTGTGTGTGTGTACCTCAGACTGTTCCTGACAATCATGGAACAGAGGAGCCAGCCCAAGTTAGCCTAGAATCCTACCCTAGCCGCAGGTTTTCTGTCCATTTAATAGCAAGTGGTTCGTTCATAAAAATACTCGGTTACTGCAGAATTAAATTTAATTCCAATGCATGAACTACATATTGATATGTTTCATCTTAGAATTAGATACATTCTATATTGGTTTTCTTGGTAGCCTATTGGTTTCCGTGGTTGTAAGAGGAACTGTACGTGTTGGAAACGTGTTTATGATAGGCTGGCATTGCTTAATTGATTACGTGGGTCGAATTTGATGCACAGAAGTATATTGTGCCATATCACAACTCACAACTCATGATTGTCCATGTTTGATTGGTCTATTTGTTTGTCAAGACATCTGTGTATGGCAGCAACTCACTGTAGTAGGCTGCAGGCTATGTTTTGGTTATTTGGATCTCCATTCTCCTTTTAGTTTACTGTGTTTGTTTACTCTTAATGTAACTAGCATAAATACAGATTGTGTTATGCCTTTACATTTACAATTATATCATTTAGCAGACGCTCTTATCCAGAGCGACTTACACTAGTGAGTTCATTCCTTTTCATACTTTTTTTCATACTAGTCCCCGTGGGAATCGAACCCACAACCATGGCATTGCAAGCGCTTCAAAAGCACTCAATGGTCTCAGAGTCTCGGCATTTGAACTTTATGTTTTTTGTGGTATAGCGTGATATAAGCAGAATTCAATATAATTCCAATGCCAGAACTCCCCAAAAATGTGCCTCCTCATTGATTTCAACTGCCCCCATTGTCACTTTATCCTAGCGCCTGATGTACCTCTGATGCATGTCCACACAGGTCCGTATGTGTTAGCGACTCAGCCTCTCCACTCCTCTCCCAGATGTCTGATCAGGAACGCAATCAGGCAAATTGGAATCTACAGGTATCCTTCAAGGTATCCTCTATGTGTTTTAATAAAAACACTGTGACTACCATGACTAGAGCCACAGGCCAGGTAGTAGTATGGGCTTTTTAAATTTGGTTTATTAGTCCTCTGTGTAATCTGGCTTCCCAGGCAATGCAGTCAACAGTATTGGCCCACCGAATGTGAATATAGTACATCTTCACCTCACCAGCTAGGTGGCTACATCACCCCCTCCTCCCCCCCAAACTCTGTTTCCCAGGATCCCACAGTAACCCTGCCTCACCTGGAATCACTCCTAAATCAGATGTGTGGATTGAATGAGTGTGTGTGTGGGGTTTTTGTTGTTTTTTCCCCCTCCTCCACTCCTCAATTTCAATGAAGTCTGGCGGTTACCTCTTCCCCTAAGGGGGAAATCCTGCAGTCATTTGCAGATGGTGTTGTGGAGGACACACACACACACACACACACACACACACACACACAGCGTGAGGGGTGTGTGTGTGGGAGTGAACTGCGGTAAAGACAGTTAAGCTCTATCACTTTACCTCTCCCTGAGCCGAGAGGAGATAGAGGAACCGAGGCAGAGACAAAAGACTAACACGGCTCCTCCAGATCGAGCCTGACAGACAGATGCAGCCCAGTCTGCTGATCAAAGAACAATCCCTCCATGGAGACACATTTAAGGGAGAAAAACCCCTACCCAACACTCCTGTAAAGTGGTGAATTACCTACAAAACATTTGCTTCTATCCCCAAAACGCACATGGGCACAGACACACACGCACACACACACAATCAAAAGTCTCAAGAGTCTTGTGGGACCAATTGTTTTGAGGAAAAAAAAGGAAAAAACAATTTCCTTATTTTGGCTGCGATTTGTTTTTTTCTCTCGTTCCAACTCAATCAGGGCTGCCTGTGTGATGGGTTGAACATAAAACAGCCGTAACTCACTGAAACTAGAGATCACAGGAAAGATGCAGTGCTGGAAAATGTATCCCACTCCCATCTCGTTCCCCTCTCCACAATCCCCTATTCACCTCGCAATCTGCTTTGCAAACTAAACAACCCACAGATGGACAAATATAGCCGATTCCTTCAATCACAGGGGAGCTCTGCATAACGTCACACAAACACGTTTCACCGGTAACCACTCAAGCTTTGATCAACAAACGCTTTGTTTTTCATGTTTCACCATACATCTCCTTGTGACGTCTCAAACGGCTGAGATGGGAGTTAGCGGATGAAGATGAGGGCTGGCCGCTCCCAGACGCTTTGGCTGAGGAAGAGATAGCAAAAAAATAGATATTTTGAGACCTTTCAACAATCCAAAAGCATGGGATATTGTGGAAAGAGATGATAAATATTTCATTGCCTAGCAGACTAGCGCCACATGGTCAATAAAGAAGAAAGAGGAAGAGCGGAGGGAGAATATTCCAAAACAACAACAAACGTCCCAAAGGTTCTTCAGGCCTGTCACTTTCCGCATGTTTACGTTCCATCGCTTCTGGAATGGTATGTTTTTCTCTCCACACTTATGAATACTCAGAGATCGATACAGTTTTCTTTCATCTCTATGTGCCCATTTATGCCATCGCTGTCAACATGAAACCCGTCAAGTCAGTCATCGCAATTGCATGAGGATACCGACTGAAGACACAACCGACAGGCACTAACAGGCATGTACCCCCCCCTCCACCACCACACACACAGACCATAATACTACAGTAGCCCTGGGTAAGACAACCTTGTGCAGAGTCATCTCAAAGTCATGGATCTGCAAGGAGGGGAGGAATAATAAAGGACTAATAAAAGTGCTCATTAAAACTGTCGTTAACTCTCATCTCTGGGTGCACCCTGCAGAAAGACATGGGCCTTCACATTACATTACATCCTAAAGTATTTCAATGGCCAGTAAAGACTTACTTTTTTATTTAGCTTGACAGATTGCCTACATTTTTCGTTGAAAGTATAGGGAGCGTTACTTTCTCCACCATGACCGGCAATCAGATTTTAACAACAATTTTTTTATCACTACATCACTGCCTGGGCCTAATTTTTTTATTTATAGTTTTATTTCACCTTTATTTAACCAGGTAGACCAGCTGAGAACAAGTTCTCATTTACTACTGCGACCTGGCCAAGATAAAGCAAAGCAGTGCGACAAAAACAACACAGAGTTACACACGGGATAAACAAATGTACAGTCAATAACACAATAGAAAAAATCTATATATAGTGTGTGCAAATGCAGTAAGATTATGGAGGTAAGGCAATAAATAGGCCATAGTGGTGAAATAATTACAATTTAGCATTAACAGTGGAGTGATAGATGTGCAGAAGATGAATGTGCATTCTCGTTTATCTTAGATTTATCGGTAGTGACAGTGTTTCCTAGCCTCAGTGCAGTGGGCAGCTGGGAGGAGGTGCTCTTATTCTCCATGGACTTTACAGTGTCCCAGAACTTTTTGGAGTTTGTGCTACAGGATGCAAATTTCTGTTTGAAAAAGCTAGCCTTTGCTTTCCTAACTGCCTGTGTATATAGCTTCCTAACTTCCCTGAAAAGTTGCATATCGCGGGGGCTATTCGATGCTAATGCAGTACGCCACAGGATGTTTTTGTGCTGGTCAAGTGCAGTCAAGTCTGGAGTGAACCAAGGGCTATATCTATTCTTAGTTCTAAATGTTTTGAATGGGGCATGCTTATTTAAGATGGTGAGGAAAGCACTTTTAAAGAATAACCAGGCATCCTCTACTGACGGAATTAGGTCAATATCCTTCCAGGATACCCGGGCCAGGTCGATTAGAAATGCCTGCTTGCTGAAGTGTTTTAGGGAGCGTTTGACAGTGATGAGTGGTGGTCGTTTGACCGCAGACCCATTACGGATGCAGGCAATGAGGCAGTGATGGCTGAGATTCTGGTTGAAGACAGCAGAGGTGTATTTAGAGGGCAGGTTGGTCAGGATGATATCTATGAGGGTATCCACGTTTACCGATTTATGGTTGTACCTGGTTGGTTCCCTGATAATTTGTGTAAGATTGAGGGCATTCAGCTTGAATTTAAGGACGGCCGGGGTGTTAAGCATATCCAAGTTTAGGTCACCTAACAGTATGAACTGTGAAGATAAATGCGGGGCAATTAATTCACATATGGTGTCCAGGGCACAGCTGGGGGCTGAGGGGGGTCTATAACAAGCGGCAACAGTGAGAGACTTATTTCTGGAAAGGTGGATTTTTAAAAGTAGAAGCTTGAACTGTTTGGGCACAGACCTGGATAGCATGACAGAACTCTGCAGACTATCTCTGCAGTAGATTGCAACTCCACCCCCTTTGGCAGTACTATCTTGGCGGAAAATGTTGTAGTTGGGGATGGAAATGTCAGAATTTGTGGTGGCCTTCCAAAGCCAGGATTCAGACACAGCTAGGACATCAGGGTTGGTGGAGTGTGCTAAAGCAGTGTGTAAAACAAACTTAGGGAGGAGGCTTCTGATGTTAACATGCATGAAACCAAGGCTTTTACTGATACAGAAGTCAACAAATGATAACGCATGGGGAATAGGAGTGGAACTGGGAGCTACAAGGCCTGGGTTAACCTTTACATCACCAAAGGATCAGAGGAGGAGTAGGATATGGGTCCGGCTAAAGGCTATGATAACTGGTCGTCTAGTGCTTTGGGAACAGAGAATAAAAGGAGTGGATTTCTAGGTGTGGTAGAATAGATTCAGGGCATAATGTACACACAATGGTATGGAAGGATGTGAGTACAGTGGAGGTAAACCTAGGCGTTGAGTGATGATGAGAGAGGTTTCGTCTCTGGAGGCACCAACAAAATGAGATACTGTGTTATTGTAACAGTCCAGGGGGGCATCAGCTGTGTAGCCGGGTGATCATAGGGTCAAAAGAGCAGCAATAGGTGAGTCAGAGTGCCGTTCAGTAGTCACTACTATGCTAGGCGAGCAGGGACACAGCGTTCAGAAAAGCTAGCAGGCCGGGGCTAGTAGATGGTTCTTCGGCGACATCGTAACAGAATAGCCTGTTGAGACCACATCGGGGGATCACGTCAGCAGTCCAGTCGTGACGGATCGGCGGAGCTCCGTGTCGACAATAAAGGGTCCAGGCCAATTAACAGAAGAGGTATTGTAGCCCTAGAATTAGCTGGTATATGGGCCTAGCTCGAGGCTAGCTCAAGGCTAGCAAGATCGAATCCCCGAGCTGACAAGGTAAAACTCTGTTGTACTGCCCTTGAACAAGACTCACCCACTGTTCCTTGGCTGTCATTGAAAATAAGAATTTATTCTTAACTGACTTACCTAGTTAAATAAAGGTAAACCTGCAAATAAGAAATTAATGTTAGCAGGCAATATTAACTAGTGCAAGCAGAGTCAGGGTATATGCAGCAGTTTGGGACGGCTGGCTAGTTGCTAACTGTTGAAAGGTAATTTATTCTTAACAAAGACCGGAATTAATTTGCCAGAATTCTACATAATTATGACTTAACATTGAAGGTTGTGCAATGTAACAGTAATATTTAGACTTAGGATTGCCACCTGTTCGATAAAATACGGAACGGTTCCATATTTCACTGAAAGAATAAACGTTTTGTTTTCGAAATGATAGTTTCTGGATTTGACCATATTAATGACCAAAGGCTCGTATTTCTGTGTATAATTAATTATATAATTAATTATTATAATTACAATTAAGTATATGATTTGATATTTGATAGAGCAGTCTGACTGAGCGGTGGTAGGCAGCAGCAGGCTCGTAAGCATTAATTCAAACAGCAGCTCTTAGCAATGCTGGGATGCACAGCGCTGTTTATGACTTCAAGCCTATCAACTCCCAAGATTATGCTGGCAATACTAATGTGCCTATAAGAACATCCAATAGTCAAAGGTATATGAAATACAAATGATATAGAGAGAAATAGTCCTTTAATTCCTATAATAACTACAATGTAAAACGTCTTAACTGAGAATATTGAAGACTCATGTTAAAAGGAACCACCAGCTTTCATATGTTCTCATGTTCTGAGCAAGGAACTTAAATGTTAGCTTTTTTACATGGCACATATTGCACTTTTACTTTCTTCTCCAACACTGTGTTTTTGCATTATTTAAACCAAATTGAACATGTTTCATTATTGATTTGAGACTAAATTTATTTTATTTATGTATTAGATTAAGTTAAAATAAAAGTGTTCATTGTTCATTCAGTATTGTTGTAATTGTCATTTATTACAAATAGATATAAAAATCGGCCGATTAATCAATATCGGCTTTTTTTGGTCCTCCAATTATCGGTATCGGTGTTGAAAAATCATAATCGGTCGATCTCCAGAAAGAATACGGTGCATCACTCAGCTAACACTTAACAGAGTGCTAATTGTGAGACACACATTGCAATCTAGATCAACACTGAACATACTTATATAACAGCTAAAGAAGCTAAACGACCTTCTTTAGAATTTCACAGACAAAGCAGTAATCAACGAAATGTATGGAACTTATTAGAACAATAATTAATTTGGCCAAGATAATCATGACATGAACAAATTACATCAGTGATTCTTAATGTTCCTTCAACTTTCTAAAACAATGGCACAGGAATGCCCCTGTCTGTTTGTGCGCTTTTCTACCACTTTGTGTAGCCGTTAGCAATGATGCTAATAACCACGTCTTCTGGTAGATGGAAAGGCTTTCACAAAAACCTTCTCAATTAAATGTTAACTACAGAGTAGCCTATGCCTACCTGGCAGAACGATATCATGTTTACTTGCATCAATCCAGTGGTAATTTGTTTAGCAATCTCTGCAATCACATGTACGCTACAGAAACACCGCTAACCAAACAAGTCTTGCTGGTGCACACTTGAATTAAAGGGTATTTACATCCAAAAATACAGTGCATCACTCAAAAGGTATCTACGCCCAAGAATACAGTGCATCACTCAATTAACACTGAACAGAGCACTAATTGCAAGATATAGATGGACTACATCTGGTTCTTTCTTAAATGTAATATTCATACATTGCAATCTAAAAAAACAAAAAACATCCTTACAGAACATCTAAAGAAGCTCAACGACTTTCAACGAGAGTACATATTCCATACAGGGTAGTGCTGCTGAGGCCCAAAAAACTATGCAACAGTCATTGTCCCTCCACTGTGGTTGATAGCAAAGAGGTTTCAATTACAGAGGACATGGAGTTGAACAAAACTGCTATGGATGGGGTAAGCATCAATTAACCCACCCAGGCTCCCTCCTTCCCTTTCTCTCTGCCAGACGGCACAGTAAAGCAGTTTATAAACAGCCACCCCTTTTGGTTTCTATTCCAATGGCCACGAGCGTTTGTAATACAATAAATAAAGAGAAAAAAGCAGTACCTCAGAAACCCTAACTGGTTTGATTAGCATAAATCTCAGCCCCTAATATGCTAAGTTTAATTTTAGGAAATGAACTCTCGCCTGCAGGGCTCCTCCAAGCCTAAATGAATTGTGTGTCAATGAACGCTGTAACCGCCAGTGCTCTAACTCGCTCTGCAACGGCAAGCAGTGGGCGCAGCTATCGAAAAAAGCCTCAATGTGTATGTAAATGTCCCCCTAATTGCAGTTGGCAAGCAAGTGTAACGATGCAATTTAAAAAATATATATTTTCACTTTCTCCTGGTGGAACTTTCAACTTGAAAAGGGAAACCGCGTCAGAGTGCATACATAACACTAGAAATTTGGAAAACTGGGATAGGCTAATTACGAGGCGGCAGATTGGTGGAATTTGGCCTGACTGAAACTGAGAGGCTGATGTGGCTTTTGGTTTTAAATGGAAAGATAAAAAAGGGATCATGTGGCAAATTCCACCATTGGCTAGATAGCAAGTGAAGAACGACAGAAGGAGAAAAGAAAAAAGACAATTAATCTATATTTGAAACCCTATATGGTCTTATTACAGTAAGTGGCAGAAATCACTATATGCTCTATTAATACAATCTCTCCGATTGGAGGAGAGGGGTGTGGAATGCAAAAATATACTTTGCATACAACGCAGAGAAAGGGGCAAAAAGTGAAGCACAAACATTGTAAATACAGTACAACCCATATTTATGTACATTTTCCCCTTTGTACATAGCCATAATTTAACATTTGAAATGTCTATATTCTTTTGAAACTTTTGTGAGTGTAATGTTTACTGTTAATTTCTGATTGTTTATTTCACTTTTGTCTATTATTTATTTCACTTTCTTTGGCAATGTAAACATTTGTTTAAAAATGGCAATAAAGCCCATTGAATTGAGAGAGAAAGAGGGAACGACAGAGAGAAAGATAGTCAGAGTCAAAGAGAGAGACAGTGCCCCCACCATGAGAGAGAGAGACAGTGAGAGAGAGACAGTGCCCCCACCATGACTTTACACCATGATGCAATTCATTAATAAACTCCTTCAGTGAAATGGTTATTAACATGAGTTGCTGGGCTGTTTTTTTCTCCCTGAGTATCAACACTCACTGTGCTACAGCCACACCTAATTATCAAGTGCAAGTGATTTTCTTCACAACTTCTCTACAAAACTTTTCAACTTTTCTCACAGTTTCCTCTCAGATTACACTAACTCACTGCAACGCGGTCTCTACACTCTCTCTCTCAATTCATTGTTCCACATGAATCAACCATCTTTTATTTATTCTTTCAGCAATTAATGTGAAGTGTATTTCACGCAATGTTGATGTTTTTTGTGCGAGAATCACTTCACGCGGCAACATCCTTCCAGTCATTAGTTCAGTTCGGGCTACGAATTCTATGGAGCAAAACCTTTTAATGCACCATAAATGTGCCACTCAGTCTATCGCTGTGATGAAACCCTGTGATATGCCTAATCAAACGGAATACACTAACATAAAGCCTATGCAACCAAACTGAAAAATCCTTTAAAGTGGGGAGGGGTATGTCACAGTATGTCAGGAGTCTAGAATTAAATCAAACCAGGGTCATTTCAATAGTGCTTACCGTAGGTAAACCTTCGTCCAAGTGTCTCATTGGACAAATTCAGGTAGGTCTCTCCCCATTTCAGCACGTTTACTTTAATTTTGTTCCTAGTGAATACTACCCAGGACTTCAGGTTGACATCTTTACTCCTGCACTGTGAATATGACCATGTGAAGTACTATGATTAAATAGTTTGGGCGGTGAAGAAACACTCAATGGCAGATTGAATCCAGTTCCGGTGAATCCGGCGCTTGGTTCTTCAAGCCTCCCTTCAGTGTACTTGTTACCAATTTGAACTCGACACTCGAGATGATTGCATTCCATTGGATTCCAGGAACAAGGTTACTTCTACAGATTGTGTTTGATGTTTGATAAAATTCAGTCCTCGAGCTAAACCCTTTAGAATCCTCTCTACCTAGCACTGATGTGAGATGGTACAGTAGATACTATAGTATGGGTAGGGTGGGGTAGTGGCTGCTGATGCTACTCCACAGAAAATGATCATCTCTGGTCGGGGGTCAAGAGGGGTCATCCAACGGAGGAGGGTCCTTGATCAATTTAACAGCCACACAGTCTAATGAGAGAGGAGCATCCGCCCTCAAACACACACCCAGGTTCAAAGAGAAGAGGCTTCTATGCATGATTTAGTGATTGTCTGTCAGGGCGAAGTCCCCACCGTCTGCTCCCTCTACTGCCTGTCTCTCCCCTGGGTGTCATTCTGAAATCCACCGCCAAATAAATATTGATACAGGGGGCCTTCAGCTGCAACAGTGGCATGCAGAAAGGGAGAGGAAGAGAGGGAGAGGGAGGGAGAGAGAGCGAGAGAGAAAAGGTAGAGGAAGAAAGAGAGTTGGATAGAGAGGAATTGACAGTGAAAAAAGAGGGAACCAGAGGTGGAATGAAGAGAACGGGAGGAGAGAAAAGACAATGGGGAAATAGGAGAGAGGTATGACAAAAAGAGAGAGATATGTAGAGAGAAAACGAGGTGCCCTCCCCAACCAACATATCCCAGGTATACCTCTCGGCAGGAACAACTAACATCGCCTGTGTAACTCGAGCAGACATTCAGGGATCCTGAGTGGCACAGCCGTCTAAGGCACTGTATCGCAGTGCTAGCGGCGTCACAACAGACCCGGATTTGATCCCGGGTTTGAATGTGGACACTTGCTCGTCAAACATCTCATTCCAAAATCATGGGCATTAATAGGGAGTTGGTCCCCCATTTGCTGCCATTACAGCCTCCACTCTTCTGGAAAGGCTTTCCACAAGATGTTGGAACATTGCGGCGGTGATTTCCTTCCATTCAGCCACAAGAGCATTAGTGAGGTTGGGCAATTAGGCCTGGCTCAGTCTGCGTTCCAATTCATCCCAAAGGTGTTCGATGGGGTTGAGGTCAGGACTCTGTGCAGGCAAATCATGTTCTTCCACACCGATCTCAACAAACCATTTCTGCATGGACTTCGCTTTGTGCACGGGGGCATTGTCATGCTGAAACAGGAAAGGGCCTTCCCCAAAATTTGCCACAAAGTTGGAAGCACAGACTTGTCTAGAATATCATTGTATGATGTAGCATTAATATTATCCTTCACTGGAACTAAGCGGCCTAGCCAGAACCATGAAAAACAGCCTCAGACTACTATTCCTCCTCCACCAAACTTTACAGTTGGTACTATGCAATCGGGCAGGTAGCGTTCTCCTGGCATCCACCAAACCCAGATTAATCCTTCGGACTGACAGATGGTAAAGCGTTATTCATTACTCCAGAGAACACGTTTCCACTGCTCCAGAGTCCAATGGCGGCAAGCTTTACACAACTCCAGCCGACACTTGGCATTGCGCATGGTGATCTTAGGCTTGTGTGTGGCTGCTCGGCCATGGAAACCCATTTCATGAAGCTCCCGACGAAGAGTTATTGTGCTGACGTTGCTTCCAGAGGCAGTTTGGAACTCGGTAGTGAGTATTGCAACCGAGGACAGACGATTTTTACGCGCTACGGACTTCAGCACTTGACAGTCCCATTCTGTGCGCTTGTGTGGCCTAACACTTCAAGGCTGAGCCGTTGTTGCTCCTAGATGTTTCCACTTCACAATAACAGCACTAACAGTTGCCCGAGGCAGCTCTAGCAGGGCAGACATTTGACGAACAGACTTGTTGGAAAGGTGGCATCCTATGACAATGCTACGTTGAAAGTCACTGAGCTCTTCAGTAAGGCCATTCTATTGCTAATGTTTGTCTATGGAGATTGCATGGCTGTGTGCTCGATTGTATACACCTGTCAGCAACGTGTATGGCTGAAATAGCCGAATCCACTAATTTGAAGGGGTGTCCACATATACTATATGTACAAGAGTATCTTTGTTAATCAGCTTTCTGCGCCGATGTGTTCAACACATTGTTCCACAGATGCCGAACATTCCATGGCACCAAAGGGACAAAGGGAGAGGCTGTTTAATTTTAGCTGCTGAGCCTTGATAACTTGGAGAGTAATGGATTTATCTCAGAGGAGTCGGCCTGCGATTGATACACGCTGGTTTTAATCTGCTTAGTTCCCTCTGACTAGAATCTAATAAAGATAGGTCAGGCATTTTTCATATTCCTTGTTCCCCCCTTCATTCTCTGACACTGGGCTAATAGGATTGAGGAAGGAGGGGTCGCTGTTAATTGTATTGGCGCACGTACCCGAGTATAGTTTTAATCCGCCTGCTTATAGCAGAGCGCTGCTCCCTCATGAACGACCCCCCTTTCTCTCTCCCCTTCCTTCTCCCTACTCCCTCCCTCACTCATTCCCTGCCTCTCTCACTTCTCACTCACTAACTCCTCTCACTCACTCTCCACTCCCATCACCATTAACAAGAACAGGTCTTATCCTACACACTGAATGATGGGATCTTCATATGAGTCATCCTTTATATAAATGTACAAATGTGTCAATGCCATGTTATTCCACTCAATCCCAAGGTTTTCTATATAATAGGTATGCACAAATCGGGACTGGGAAAGACAACAGCCAGCCAAATACAAAAGGCACAGATGCATGAGAAATTAGTGGACTTGTCAAAAAGACAATCTACATGTGAAATCTAGGTATTTTCATTGAATCAATGTCAAAATTTGAGATTTGTAATTGAATTATGTAGTTGGATTTGAATTGTAAAATCATTTATCATGCTAGCTACAAGAGCTGCCTTGGGCAAAGTGCTCTCAAGTATGAAATAAAAGCTGGGTAGAAAGAAAAAAGTCCACACAAGTTGTTGCAAACAATTTCCAATGAGTGAGTGAGTGAGAAAGCCAGTGAACAAGTGAGCGAGTGAGTGGAGAACTGCAGATGGCATTTTTCGACCAATAATGAAACAATATAACTCTAATTCAATAAAGACAAGGTTGAGAACATAAACTGAGCGATATAACAGATTGAGGAAAGCCTTGTTGGAGTTGAGACAAATCCCTTCTACAGATACAGTAGAGGAGAGTGGGGTAAATTGAGCAATTTTTTACATCAGCATCACTCTGTCAAGGGAAATATAGTATTCTTTCTAACAAAGACATCCACATATACAGTTGAAGTCGGAAGTTCACATATACTTAGGTTGGAGTCATTAAAACTCTTTTTTCAACCACTCCACAAATTTCTTGTTAACAAACTATAGTTTTGGCAAGTCAGTTAGGACATCTACTTTGCGCATGACACAAGTAATTTTTCCAACAATTGTTCACAGAGAGATTATTTCAGAAGTTGACTTACAATAAGTTGAATGTGCCTTTAAACAGCTTGGAAAATTCCAGAAAATGATGTCATGGCTTTAGAAGCTTCTGATAGGCTAATTGACATCATTTGAGTCAACTGGTGGATGTATTTCAAGGCCGACCTTCAAACTCAGTGCCTCTTTGCTTGACATCATGGGAAAATTAAAGAAAACAACGAAGACCTCAGAAAAAAATTGTAGACGTCCACAAGTCTGGTTCATCCTTGGGAGCAATTTCCAAATGCCTGAAGGTAACAAGTTCATCTGTACAAACAATAGTACGCAAGTATAAACACCATGGGACCACGCTGTCGTACATTGCTAGGGAATGAGACGCGTTCTGTCTCCTAGAGATGAATGTACTTTGGTGCGAAAAGTGCAAATCAATCCCAGAACAACAGCAAAGGACCTTGTGAAGATGCTGGAGGAAACAGGTACAAAAGTATCTGTATCCACAGTAAAACGAGTCCTATATCGACATAACCTGAAAGGCCACTCAACAAGGAAGAAGCCACTGCTCCAAAACCGCCATATAAAAGCCATACTATCGTTTGCAACTGCACATGCGGACAAAGATCGTACTTTTTGGAGAAATGTCCTCTGGTCTGATGAAACAAAAATATAACTGTTTGGCCATAATGGCAATCGTTACGTTTGGAGGAAAAAGGGGGAGGCTTGCAAGCTGAAGAACACCATCCCAACCGTGGAGCACGGTGGTGGCCGAATCATGTTGTGGGGCTGCTTTGCTGCAGGAGGGACTGCTGCCCTTCACAAAATAGATGGCATCATGAGGAATAGAAAATGATGTGGATATATTGAAGCAACATCTCAAGACATCAGTCGGGAAGTTAAAGCTTGTTTGCAAATGGGTCTTCCAAATGGACAATGACCCCAAGCATACTTCCAAAGTTGTGGTAAAATGGCTTAAGGACAACAAAGTCAAGGTATTGGAGTGGCCATCACAAAGCCCTGACCTCAATCCCATAGAAAATGTGTGGGCAGAACTGAAAAAGTGTGTGCGAACAAGGAGGACTACAAACCTGACTCAGTTACAACAGCTCTGTCAGGAGGAATGGGCCAAAATTCACTCAATTTATTGTGGGAAACTTGTGGAAGGCTACCCAAAACGTTTGACCCAAGTTAAACAATTTAAAGGCAATGCTACCAAATACTAATTGAGTGTATGTAAACTTCTGACCCACTGGGAATGTGATGAAAGAAATAAAAGCTGAAATAAATCAGTCTCTCTGCTATTATTCTGACATGTCACATTCTTAAAATAAAGTGGTGATCCTAACTGACCTAAGACAGGGAATTTTTACAAGGATTAAATGTGAAAAAAGGAATTGTGAAAAACTGAGTTTAAATGTATTTGGCTAAGGCGTACGTAAACTTCCGACTTCAACTGTATTTGAGGATAATGTGTATTCTGGAAAAGAATCTGAATTTATGTTAAGATTATAGTTTTGAAAATATAGCTTGTCCAAAAAAAGCGTTCTCTTGGCACAATTTTCCCAGGTATGTGGTAAGTTGGGCCGCGGGACAGGGTAAGTTAAGCCGCCTACAAATTTCTGTACTGAATTAAATATTACCACTACCTTTTTAAAACCCTGTCTATCTTTATTTCCCAAATACAATTCAACACAATCACGATCACTTTTTGTCTTTTGATCATTTTAAGCATATTTTAACACACGCTTAACCGCTAAAAAACGTTTTTTGCACTTTTCTAAACACTTAAAGTAAGCCAGGCCCTGTTGTTACCTCATATCCCAGTGGTAATGCCTTGCATTACGCCTGGGAAGAAAAAACGTATATTTGCTCTACCCAAAAGGAAACATTTTGCCTATAATAGCCCACACAGCTACAACCAAATATAATTTGTTCAGAAGTAGCTAGCTAGTTATGCTAAAGTCAGCTAGCTAGCTAACCAAAAGACTGTTTACAATGCTATGGCTGAATGCCTCTTGATTCAACTTCCAACAATGATTTTAATCAGAACAGGACATCCATTCCATCTAGTTACTTTTTGTTGTAGTTCTCAGGTCAAATGATTCCAAATTGAGTAGTAGCAGCTTGTGACTAGTTTATGTTGAAGAAGAACATGAATAAGTAGTCTGCTTGATCTAATATATGTATTATATCTTACATGAACATACCTGGCTGATCTGTTGTTATTGTCTTCTGTGGAAATCCTAACAGTGTTTGAACCTGTCCAACAATGTTTGTTCTTTGTATCCATAGAGCCAGTTCTTTTTTCTTATAGTCAACCATCCAATCAGCAATTGGGAGAACACTAATTTAGAATGCCTTTGTGAGTGTGCAAGTGTTAAACTTCAAGAACATTGATAATAGGGAGTAGGCCTACTTAAACACTGGGCGTATTAATATCTGTATGTTACAGTGACCTTTGTGTTGTTCATGGTGAAAATGACATTGAAAACATTCTGATACAGATTATTTTGTTTTTTTCCCTTACAATCAAAACATTGTATGCCTGTAACACAATGCACTGCTTTTTAAATTCATTTTCTTTTATTTAGGGCAGAATTTTAGCAAATTCTAAAACTGTGATTAATCCCGATTAAATAATGCTATTAAGTCAATCGATTATTTTAATCAATTAACAACAAGCTTCATGAAACCTCTAACATTTAAGTAATTTAGCAGATGCTCTTATCCAGAGCAACTTACAGTAGTGAATGCATACATTTCATACATTTGTTTTCCGTAGTGGTCCCCCGTGGGAATTGAACCCACAACCCTGGCGTTGCAAACACCATGCTCTTCCAACTGAGCCACACGGGACCATTCTAACAGAATACATTCCTTTGACTTCATTTGTTTTACCTAATTTGCTTACCACTTTATCCATATGGGTTCTTCCTTCACAGACTCCATGAAATGATAACCTGTTCCTAAATATTTGGTGAAATTATACATTTTGGGTATGGTTTCCTAGAAACAAGGGCTCAACTTACCCCACTCTCTCATACATGTGAATATGTTCAAGGGGGCTTTAGCTCATATGTTGTGGGGCCTTTGTATCTGACTGTGGTTTGTGAGTGATTACAGTTTTCCTTTACAGTGCCTATATCATGTGTGATTCACGGCAGACGCAAATTCCTTCACTGTACCAATTCTTAGTCGGACTTCACATTCTGTTTGAGAGAGTGCAATATTTACTGCTTTCAGCACAGGGGGCCCTCTAAATATGATACATGTCCAACCAAACATCGCCAAGACCACAAATCTGTAACAAATGTGATCTTAAACATTTCCCTCTGTCTGTTTTCAGCAGTTATCCTCCTTGGAGGAAAATGACAAGGTGGTCACCAGCCATGACAAGTGCAGAAACATAATTAGTAAGTTTTCTTTCGCTCTGTTGATTCAATACAGCCTGTATTTGGATCACAGCGTTAAAATGAAAACCCATATTTCAAACGTACACATTGTGCACACATGACGCCACATAAACAGAAAACACTGCAGACATACAGAATGGTTCCAGTTTTACTTAGGACCACCAATGTGCTCTACAAAACAGAGGATTTTAAATTGCTGAACTGAGTTTCCCACCCAAATGGAAGAAATGCAAGAAGCTTCCAGTTTTCTGACCACCATACTCTTAATATCCATCATCAAACCTAAGCAAATGTAGCATAAGAAGGACCGTGCGCAAAAAACATCAGTTATTAAAAAAATTGATCTGCTTTAATTAATTTGTTCGTTTCCTGGAACCAGCATCCCCGATCTATAGCATGGGAATCAACCGGGTTTGAGGGACGTTGTGGATATCACTATGATCATTTTGAATATTAAGCTCCACTTTATCTGCAAATGCAATCTGACCTAGCGACTGCACGTCGTTTATATTCCTTAGGACCGGCTGACAAGATTAATATTTTCTAATAAAACCATGCTTCTCCAGGGCATGATTCCTCATCCCTAAGAATAATATCACTCTATCGAACTGTTTATTGAGTGCTGAGGAAAAAAGACACTATGCTATTGTTCACTGTAGAAAGCAAAAAAGTGCTAGGTGATAATCAAAAGAACCCCAGAAAAAGACGAGACAAACTCGCTCATCTTCCTACTACTAAACGTAGGCCCAGCAAAATTGAGGCAGAGGGGCAGAAAATCCTCAACAGAAGTTTGGCTGCTTCTTTAAGTCTCGCTCCCCTGTGTCTGTTTCTTTCCGAGCTCAACCGGCCGGCAGCAGCACCGCGTCTGACCAGCATATTAAAAACGCCTATTTTAATGTTTGCATTGCTGCAGGGAATATTAAATTCAGTTTCTTGATAATGAAGTAAAGCTTCCTCAAATGGAATATTTCTACAGTCCTATACTACATTTTTTATTCATCTTTGAGTTCCTCCCTTTCTCTTCTCTTACCCAACCAGACAGAATCCTATTTTGCCTCTGTGCACACACTGATCACACACTATGGTGTGAGCTGCATTCCTAAGGGTTCCTGTAGCTTTGTGTGTAAAAACTCAAATCTAAATGGCTGCCCTTTTTTCTCCCCCTGTTGGTGATTAGAGCCCTACAGGAGCCATGGTTTTACAGGGAAGGGCCCAATACCATGGAAATGGAACCCGCTCAGTCAACAACCCTACTGGCTGTGAGGGAAGAGACAGTGTTGAAAAGGCCACTACAGTGGCTGACATCTTTTTAACACTAGAACTGCTAAAACAGTCATTTAGACTGCTCGTGATTGTATTCTTTATTTTTACAGTAGGGCCTGCTCTGCTCCTTCTTCCAACAGTTGAAAGTGCAGTGCCCAGCTGATAATCACTTGATAATTGCCTCCAAATGGAACCTAAACTATACCGAAACTAATTTCATACAGATAACAACAAATTAAATAAATAAAGTAAAGTTTGATGGGGAGAAAGGGGTGAGTTGATGAGCGAGGGGAAGGAATGATGCATAATTCTGTAATCACCAATAGTGAATGAAGAACAAGGCGGGTTCATTCTATTGTATTGATCCATTCTAATTCTAATCTTAAAATGGTATGTAGCCTATATCAGTCCACCGAATCCAAGCAGTCTTATCAGTCTACTCTAGCCTACTCGGAGTAGGCTACACAGTGAGGACTTGGATAATTGTACATGCTTGAACAGCTTTCAATATCTGGGAAAAGTACCACATCGGGCAGCAGGAGATTGAGTGTCGGAGAATGTGGCGATGAAGCTTGTGGAACCTTACGTTTGCAAGGGGAGAAATGTCACCATGGACAACTTCTTCAGTTCACTGTCATTGGCATTGGCGAACATGTTGCTTGCAAAGAAAACAACTCTGGCTGGCACCATGAACAAAGTGAGACAGGAGCTCCCTCCCGCAACGGTGCTGAAGAATGACAAGATGATGGGGACACAATAAAGAGAAAACCAGAGACTATTAAGCACTATAACCAAACAAAGATGTCTTAAGTTTTTCAAGCAAGTGAAAGTTACAAAAACAGTTAGCACATGGGATAACTGCTACATGAAATCCAACTGATTCCCTTATGTGAAGACTCACACAAGCAGGAGCTGACAATAATTTACTATTTTTGATGGCTGTCATATAGACACATATTCATTATAATGCCATTATTAGTTTCACCATTTATCAAGGCCACTTGGTGCTTACAATGATGTTTAGGATACTGATGTTTTCATCATTTTGCTACACAACTTGACTGGGCATCTTGGTGGTCATAAAAATACACTGTTACCGTGTTCCAACACATATGCTTTCTGTTTCATAGTTGTAACAAAGTCACCCCACAATTGTTTTTATTGAATGCTAGAATGTGTTTTTTTGTTTGTTTTTACATATAGCCGACAGTAACATAAACTAATGAAAATGCTATTGAGTAATTTGTAATACAAAATAGAATTATTCTAATGCCTTCAAAAACACAACCAAATTATTCTTTTTGTGATAGCATTTATGAATGTTGCAGTAAGAATGACTGCTCATTAGCTTGAAGGGAGGTCCGTCGAGGCCCAGCGGTTCTGGTGTTAAAATGATAGCTGGGTACTATTTCCTGTATGTAGCTTAACCGGTCACTCGACCCTACATTTTCTTACTCATACTTGTACCAATGGCCATGCTTTCCTTGTAATATGCCATAATATGCTGTACTTGTAGTCCTGAAAGGCTGCTCTTCTAAGGAGTCCCAATCTTCCTACCAGCTTACTCCCATACGCCTCACAGCAAACAACGTGTACTGAATGCTAGTAAACCCAATGGGAAACATCTCCAATTGGATGTTAGGATACAGGGCAAAAGGGAAACGACCCAATAAGGTAGCCTCAAGGTAAGAGTGGACGCTGTGTTCATGCAAGCTACATGCTGACGCAGGATGTTTACAGTCTACAGTACAACGCTCCAAAGTAGACCATGTGTGTGGCATGCCAGTGCCAGCTGATTGCTGTGCCATAGCCACTCACCTATTGAGGGTGCGAAGGCGGCTAGGGTAAACAGACACACAGACAGGGTGTGTATGGGTGTGTCTCAGTGTGTGTAGAGAGACACAAAAAAACATGCTGACAACAGTAGAGGTTCCACAACATGCAGCCAAACTGACACAGAGAAAGATGTAGATCTCTTGATAACTACCTCACAATATGGTATGACGTGTCTCACACAAACACACACGAGAAACATCAATAGGCCTAAAGAAAAAAAACAAAGCCAAGAAGCATGTACCATAGCTAGCGTGCACGCTCTCACTCTGAATCCCAGCCAAGCGGCCTCCTAAGTGGGCACGTGGGAGTCGACACACAGTGGGAGAGCTGGATGTGTTCAGCACATGTAGTTTAGTGTGCTACTTTTGACTAGGATTCATAGGGCTCTGGTCAAAAGTAGTGTACTATACAGGTAATAGGGTGCCATTTTGGACACACACAATGTCTCAGCTGGGGATACACAACATAAAATATGACAGAACATCTTTAGATGCAAACAGGATCTGCATAACATACCACCCTCTGATGAGGTTGTGCACAGTTGAAGTCGAAAGTTTACATTCACCTTAGCCAAAAGCATTTAAACTCAGTTTTTCACAATTCCTGACATTTAATCAGTACAAATTCCCTGTCTTCGGTCAGTTAGGATCACCACTTTATTTTAAGAATGTGAAATGTCAGAATAATAGTAGAGAGAATGATTTATGTCATCTTTTATTTATTTCATCACATTCCCAGTGGGTCAGAAGTTTACATACACTCAATTAGAATTTGGTAGCATTGCCTTTAAATTGTTTAACTTGGGTCAAATGTTTCAGGTAGCCTTCCACAAGCTTCCCATGTGCAGTTGCAAACCGTAGTCTGGGTTTTGGAGCAGTGGCTTCTTCCTTGCTGAGCGGCCTTTCAGGTTATTTCGATATAGGACTCGTTTTACTGTGGATATAGATACTTTGTACCCGTTTCCTCCATCTTCACAAGGTCCTTTGCTGTTGTTCTGGGATTGATTTGCACATTTCGCACCAAAGTACATTTATCTCTAGGAGACAAAATGTGTCTCCTTCCTGAGTGGTATGACAGCTGCGTGGTCCCATGGTGTTTATACTTGCGTACTATTGTTTGTACAGATGAACGTGGTACCTTCAGGCATTTGGAAATTGCTCCCAAGGATGAACCAGACTTGTGGAGGTCGACAATTTTCTTTCTGAGGTATTGGCTGATTTCTTTTGATTTTCCCATAATGTCAAGCAAAGAGGCACTGAGTTTGAAGGTAGGCCTTGAAATACATCCACAGGTACACCTCCAATTTACTCAAATTATGTCAATTAGCCTATCAGAAGCTTCTAAAGCCATGACATCATTTTCTGGAATTTTCCAAGCTGTTTAAAGGCACAGTCAACTTAGTGTATGTAAACTTCTGACCCACTGGAATTGTGATACAGTGAATTATAAGTGAAATAATTTGTCTGTAAACAATTGTTGGAAAAATGACTTGTGTCATGCACAAAGTAGATGTCCTAACAGACTTGCCAAAACTATAGTTTGTTAACAAGAAATTTGATGAGTGGTTGAAAAACGAGTTTTAATGACTCCAACCTAAGTGTATGTAAACTTCCGACTTCAACTGTGTGCATGCCATCTTTATCAAGCAAATTGAAAACCTCTACATTTTATGGAAGGCGTGTTTCAACAGGAAACACTTAGTATCCCATGTTCTAAAACACATAATAGAGATATATTTCAGTGAGGTATACACTGAGGATACCAAATATTAGGAACACTTTCCTAATATTGAGTTGCACCACAGAACATGGACACTACAAGGCGTCGAAAGAGTTCCACAGGGATGCTGGCCCATGTTGACTCCAATGCTTCCCACAGTTGTGTCAAGTTGGCTGGATGTCCTTTGGGTGGTGGACCATTGGTGGACCACGGGAAACTGTTGAGCATGAAAAACCCAGCAGTGTTGCAGTTGTTGACACAAACCGGTGTGCCTGGCACCTACTACAATAACCCTCTGAATGGCACACATTCACAATCCATGTCCCAATTGTCTCAAGGCTTAAAAATCCTTCTTTAACCTGTCTCCTCCCCTTCATCTACACAGATTGAAGTGCATTTAACAAGTGACATCAATATGGGATCATAGCTTTCACCTGGATTGGTTAAGAGCTTGTAAGTAAGCATTTCACTGTAAGGTTGTATTACCTGTTGTATACCTGTTGTATTCGGCGCATGTGACAAATAAAATTTGATTTTGATTTGATTTACCTGGTCAGTCTATGTCATGGAAAGAGCAGGTGTTCTTAGTGTTTTGTACACTCAGTGTATATCATAACATTGAGGAGCATCGCTGAAAGCACACCACAAGTCAAAAGTGCTGGCTTTGTCCCAGATCTGTCATTGTTTGGCATGACAATGAGTAACAAGGAGTTGGCATGATAGCCCAAACAGACTGGAACTCAGCCAACAAAAGTAGGTCCTAAGCATCAACTCCTATAGAACTGTCTAGGTGAGGCTAGGGCTAATTCAACACTACTGAACACCACGCCTGTTGAAAGGACACAGGAGGAGTTATGCGCTAAAAGCACCCCCCCCCCCTCTCTTTTTGGTGTGACACCTGCTTCATACCTGCATTAAGAGACAGAGCCATTCAGAGTCTCCCTCGCTTAGTTCCACTTACCAACTTCAAGGCGATGGAACTGGAGATGTGTTAACTCTACAAAGTACATACGTCTCGGGCTGGCGGGCTGGTGTGTTGGCGTCAGGCAGAGTGTAGGAAAGAAAGTGATAGAAGAAGGGCAGAGGGAGGGAGGGGTGGATGACAGGCATGTGAAGAAGCGCACCTCTGAAGTGTCAGAAGATTCAAACGATGGGCTCGGCTGATGAGGAAGAAGAGGAAAAGAAAGCGGTTGGACTGACAGCAAATCTGAGATATCGAAGACGGTGGCAAGGCTTTAATGTCATAAACGTCACATTATTACATCAGTACGAGATAACCTTGTTGGGGGATTGTGGAGTTGAAGGCATGTGAGAACAGCATGGTTAGAGGGCAAAACATTAAACGTACGTGTGTACACGTGTGTTTCTGTGAGCGGGTGTTTGTGTTAAACAGAGAGGTGTGTGTGTGGGGGTTGGGCAGATGGGTATGGCATGATGGGGGTGGGAGTATTGTAAAAAAACACAAACCATGTGCTAGCCTATGCCTGAGAAATTAATCAATTATGTACCAGCACTCTTAATCACTGTGACACTCTTGATAAAACACCAGCCAGAGTAATGAGTAAAAGTAATATAAATGTAAGACCGCCATCCCTGAAAACTTGGCCCTACAAAATCAATGTCCGGACTGGGCATTGCAGCATTGAAAATTGCTGCAAAGCAATCAATCCCGCTTAAGTTTTATCAATCCACTCCGCTAGCTTAGCCTAGAGGTATCTAACCAGGGGCTTCAACTGCAGGCACAAGCGGAGACGGGCCTGTAGACAAAGACAAAGCCTTGTCAATAGGAGTTAGTATTTCATCAACTTTGTTCCTTAATCACCAAGATCTTTCACGTGGCAGTACTATCTGACACCTCTCAGGAGGAGCCAAAGGAAAACATCTTGTCTTGTTTCAATTGGAGTAACTGCTATGTGTGTGTGCATTCCTCCCTCCCTAATGACATCACCCTTAGGATTCTCCCGCCATTTGATGGCAATTACTTGGAAGCAACCTTTGGCACACATGCCATTATTAAAATGTACCTTTGAATTTAGTTAAGATAATATGGAAAAAACTTCCAGGGAAAAGTAATCACTTCATTAGACGTGTGGAAATGAATGATGTCTTAATGTGAGTAAAGAGAGATTTGGGGGACCCGTATTCTCTTCTGTTGTTCGTGGGGGGGGGGGGGGGGGGGGGGAGAAGGCGTCTCCAGTGCATATCACTAGCCAAATGAGACGCTTCATATAAATCTAGACATATTATAGCTGGAGGGTTCACCGTCTTCGAGAAACATTCATGCAAATGTTCTGATTTAAAGAAGTTGCGTTGATATTAATTTCGGACGGGGAAATGACAATGTGATTTCTTATCAGAGTAGACAAAGGTCAAATCTGACCTGACAACAAAACTACGCCCTCTCAATACTGATACTGGCAACTTCCCATTTCAATAACTTTCAATGAAGTCTCATTGTAGTTAGTATTTAGCCAAACAAGTGTTAGTTAAACATTATCTGGTTGCTCCAGAGGATTCGGCAGCATCGTAAAACACCACTTTAGCAGTTACTTAACAAGCCCAACATTGTAGCAATGTTGTAGCAATGTGTTTGTATCACACTAACAACCTGCCTTGCCACATGCCTTAACCCTGTTGCCTCAAGCCGGTAAGACATCTCAGCCCTGAAACCTTTCAGATTGAGTTGACAAATGCGTTACACGCTTCATGCTCACTGCCATGGCAGACATAGTTTCTGCATCTGATTTGGTTAGTTTTGACTTAATTCAAAAGGCAGACTTGTCAACCTATCATTTACACTGAAACTGTCACCTTTGAGAAAAACTGTGGTTGGGGGGGGGGATCTCTCTAGTCGACGCTCCCTGACTCAACATGACAGTTACAAGTCTAAAAGTCGAGTTCTCTGCCACTCTCTCTTGCCTTTACAGCCTTGTAAACACGCAGCCAATATCTCCCTGTGTCACCAGGTGAACTTGGGAGACTTTTTGACTCTTTGGAAAGGTTTCTGAAATGTAGTGCATGTGACAATGTTTGCAATTTGATAGTTTTCAAAGTGAATAAATATAACTCAACTTCAGTGAACTCAATGACACCGCTACACATCCCAGAACAGTTGAAGATGGAGGTCATATTGAGTTGGTGATCGACAAGCTTCATGTACATGAGGTTGAGTAATATTTTCCAATGGACACATAATGACTTCCTGGAATTCAAATCATATGAGTGGTGACTCAATGATGTATTTAATTGAGGTTGTGTAAAGGAGAAGGTGTCACCATGTCAGAATAAATAAGACTTGAATAAGTATGACTAGACATACGACACGATTGATGGATGGACTGACAATTGACTGACAGCAGCCACAAATGGGTTTGAAGAAGAGGAAGGGGAGGGGAGGATGAAGAGGAGGAGAGGAGGAAGTGTACAAAGGAGTACAAAGCACCCAAGGAGTGGCAGTGCTAAGATAGTTATTTATTTATAAAGAGCAGGACTTAAGCGGTACTCATGACAGGCATCTGCTCTGATCCCGCAGCGACTTTCCACACACACACACACACACACACACACACACACACACACACACACACACACACACACACACACACACTTTCCAAACACCATCCCCAGCATGGCAACATTCCCCTCAGCACAGAGTGTGGGCCACGTTCCACAATGATTAGAATGAGTCCCACAAAGACTCCCAGGATGCCTTGGGCTCGAACCTAACAGGCCTATACACATGTCTCTATAGGAGGCAGCTCTACTGTACTGCTTGGTTGACAAGCAGGGTGATTGACAGTAGCTATAAATGTACAGTAGCTATATATATACAGTACCAGTGAAAAGTGTGGAAACACATACTCATTCAAGGGTTTTTCTTTATTTTGACTATTTTCTACATTGTAGAATAATAGTGAAGACATCAAAACTATGAAATAGCACATACGGAATTATGTAGTAACCAATAAAGTGTTAAACAAATCACAATATATTTTAGATTTTAGATTCTTCAAAGTAGCCACCCTTTACCTTGATGACAGTGTTGCATAGTCTTGGCATTCTCTCAACCAGCTTCAGTCTTGAAGTAGTTCCCACATATGCTGAGCACTTGTTGGCTGCTTTTCCTTCACTCTGCGGTCCAACTCATCCCAAACCATTTCAACTGGGTTGAAGTCACATGATTATGGAGGCCAGATAATCTGATGCAGCACTCCATCACTCTCCTTCTTGGTCAAATAGCCCTTACACAGCCTGGAGGTGTGTTGGGTCATTGTCCTGTTGAAAAACAACTGATAGTTCCACTAAGCGCAAACCAAATGAGATGGTGTATCGCTACAGAATGATGTGGTAGCCATGCTGGTTTAGTGTGCCTTGAATTCTACATAAATCACTGACTGTGTCACCAACAAAGCACCCCCACACCATCCCACCTCCTCCTCCATGCTTCATGGTGGGAAACACACATGTGGAGATCATCCGTTCACCTACTCTGTGTCTCACAAAGACACAGTGGTTGAAAACAATAATCTAAAATTTGGACTCATCAGACCAAAGAACAGATTTCCACCGGTCTAATGTCCATTGCTCGTGTTTTTTGGTCAAAGCAAGTCTCTTCTTCTTATTGGTGTCCTTTAGTAGTGGTTTCTTTGCAGCAATTCAACCATGAAGGCCTGATTCACGCAGTCTCCTCTGAACAGTTGATTTTGAGATGTGTCTGTTACTTGAACTCTTAATAATTTATTTGGGCTGCAATTTCTGAGGCTGGCAACTCTAATGAACTTATCCTCTTTAGCAGAGGTAACTCTGGGTCTTCCTTTCCTGTGGCGGTCCTCGTGAGAGCCAGTTTCATCATAGCGTTTAATGGTTTTTGCAACTGCACTTGAAGAAACTTTCAGAGTTCTTGAAATTTTCCAGATTGACTGACCTTCATGTCTTAAAATAATGATGGACTGTTGTTTCTCTTTGCTTATTTGAGCTGTTCTTGCCATAATATGGACTTGGTCTTTCACCAAATAGGACTATCTTCTGTATACCACCCCTACCTTGTCACAACACAACTTATTGGCTCAAACGCATGAAGAAAAAAAGAAATACCACTAATTAACTTTTAACAAGGCACACCTGTTAATTGAAATGCATTCCAGGTGACTACCTCAGGAAGTTAGTTGAGAAAATGCCAAGAGTGTGCAAAGCTGTCAAGGCAAAGGGTGGCTACTTTAAAGAATCTCAAAAATAAAATATATTTTGATTTGTTTAACACTTTTTTGGTTACTACATGATTCCATATGTGTTATTGCAGTTTGATATCTTCACTGTTATTCTACAATGTTGAAAATAGTACAAATAAAGAAAAACCTTGGAATGAGTAGGTGCATACAAACGTTTGACTGGTAGCGTACATCCACATACAGTCAGTTGGTGACTGCAAGAAAGCAACACTAGGAAGATGCCTTTACTGAGTCTAGAAAAAGCAGGGTAATCATTTGCAGCGGTGCTCAAGGAAGGAAAACAACAAACAACCACTGATTGGAAGAGCTGACGGGATCTATTCAAGCTGAAGTATCACTCTTACCAGTGACACCTGTCAGATATCTCAACCTAGCATGCTAATCATGTCAACACGAGCTGTCACGATGGGATGAAACAGTAACAGAAATAGTGCTTGCAATCTTAGGTCGTGTATCATATACTTCCTCGACAAAACAGGAAATGACACATCAATAACACACATGGAAGATTGTTCAATATAAGACAAAACCGCATTTTTTAAGACTATGAACGTGGCTGCAGACACCGTCGTAACAAAGTCATCACATCTAATTTAGCACCAGTTAACTTGTGGCCAAAAGCCAAGTAGTGAGCCGCGCCGGAACTGACAGTAGCCTCCAGTCCTAATTATGAAAAGTAAGAGAATGATTAAGTTGAGTGTTGTTTAATGACTTTTAACACATTAGTTTGGAAGCCGCTGTAGGCACATGAGGATGCACCAAATGACTAGTGATTTGGGGTTTAATTTACTCCCACATGGATGAGGTAATCAGGATGGTCCTAATAGTCAAATAACACATGCGCGCGTATACAAACACACAGAAATAGACATTGGCACACATACACCATACACAACAAACACACAAACACTTAGACAAAGACATTATGCACAAAGAAAATCACAGACACCGTCATTTGTACTAGCCTTGACGACTTGATTACTTTTGGCCAGAGCCTACAAGGTTTTAACACTCGATCAGCCATCGCTACCTGTACGTCCAAAGCTGAACCTACGGGAACCCACAGAAACAAAATAAAACATGTTTTTTTCCAAGGCTTTCCAAACATAATTAAGGTTCTCTCTATTGAAATGTTTCATCCCTTCCCTTTGCTGAAGCCCTCGTGAATAGCCCAACTTCACATTCATCTCAGTGCAATGAGAAATGATCATAATGATCGTAATTGCTCCAGTCAAACAATGAGGCAAGGACAGAATCACGGATGATAGAAATTAAGACAAATGAGTCTGGGCTGTCTTTACTGAGCAAGGAGCACAGCAAGTTGTTACAACACCTCAGCTGATTCTGTGTCTGGTGTTTGGTGTGTGTGTGTGTGTGTGTGTGTGTGTGAGAGAGAGAGAGAGAGAGAGAGTGTCCTTGGAGCCAAACCGCTCTAAGTATTATTCAGTTTCAGCAGTGGACTCAACTCTGTCTTTGATGTTGTTTTAACAGGGAGCTGTCCACTCGCCCTGTGGTGCTAAAACCAGTCTGCTGTTGAGCACCGGGTAATATAGTGACATGCTAGTGCTTTAGGCTCGTACCAAAACACCCACATAGGGTACAGGTTACCTACACGTTTGCTAAATATCCACATGTTTAGTGGGTAGTGTAATCATGGGTAGCTTAATTGGCACTTACTTTGCAAGCAATTTAGCTAATAAGCCTAGTCAGCACTGAGCAAAACCGGGCTCCCTGGGGCTCTCACTCAATCAGAGAGGCCCGATGCCGCTTCCTGATTCCTCGGCAGCACCTGGATGTACAGGTGTCTATGAAAAAGCATGTATTGAATTACTCTCTTACAGTGATAGTGCTGGAGTAGGGGAGTTGTAGGGTTGGGGGCTAGAGTTTTGTGGGAGGGGAGAGTCTATTGGTTGCCAATTATACCCGAGGTGAGGTAAGAGGATTAGAGACAGCGGCTCAGTCCCAAATGGCACCCTATCACCTATATAGTGCACTACTTTTGACAAGGACCCTGGTAAAAAGTAGTACACTATATAGGGAACAGGGTGCCATTTGAGATGCAGGCACAGACGGAAACGGATCCACCTGGGCAGCTCTCCCTTCAAGCCTCCGGGCCCCTCCTCTGCCCTCATTCCCCCCCAGCCCAGGGCCTAATCTACACACAGGTGTTAGAAGAAGAGAAGCCAGGTTGGGCCTGCAGTCTGGCTTCTGCTGGGAGGCCCACACCTGGCTGTGTGTCTGGCTACAGAGGGACTGTGGAAGTTAAGAGCTAGGAGTTTTCATTGAGATTGATAATTACTTGTATGCTGCAGCTGTGAACATGTGGGCAGAATTGAAACAAACCCAACCTTCATTTACATTGTGATGCAGTCAAAATTCCCCTTTTTACACTTTGTAGTCATTTTTCACAGTAGAATAAATGTTTCTGACTCATATCGATGCCACATAGGCTGTTTTCTAAATGAGAAGTTGTTTTTTTAGGGGCAGTTGCTCTTTAAATGATTCCTCATTATCTTTCACAATTAGTGGGCTCAGCGATGTGCTGAACAACGTAAACTGTGAGGACAAGTACATGAAGGATTTGATTCTCTCCCTCCCTCCTCGTCTCTGTCTCTCCCACTCTCCCCTTCCCTACAGGTGGAAATGTTACATTCCAGTGCTTATCAAACCATCAGACTGTTTACCCAGCTATGTGTGGATTATATCACCCTAACCCTGCATGCCCTCAGATATCATTAATATATGATCATACACACCAAATTCTATCTATTTCTCTTTCAGAAAAAGAAAAAGCTTCATTTTCCTATTTCTATTAATGGAATGCAAATAATAAGGTTGTGGGTGGAAAGAAAGAAAAACAGATTATTATCTTGTGCTGCTTTTTTGCCACTGCGTAAATGGCTTGCACGGTCTCCTGTGCCTGGGCTATTCCAGAGTGTATCAATCAGTGTGGCAGAGATTTGAAATGCATGAAATGGGCAGGGCCAATCAGCAGGTTTTTTTTCCAAATAGAGAGGGTCAGCAGAAATGCTACTCAGCAACACTGCTTCTCTTTCCCCCCAACCATGCAGAAAGGGACAAGGCACAATTGATAGACTTAGGCCATCTGTTTGCTAGTTAAATCTTTCCATTTTCACATATTTATATATATAAATAATACAATTATATTAATATCTACACCGAGATACTACATCCTGAATAAGATGAAGACGGCCACTAGTAATTATCTAAGGTTTTTTATTTATTATAATATAGTGGGCTTGTCGGTTGTGTTTTAGAGGGTTAATCAACATTAGCATGTTTTGAATGAGTAAATACAAACGATGTGCTACACTTATTTTGGGCAACAGATTTACAGTAAACTGGAAGTGGCAAAAAGGTAGAAACAACACTTATTGTTATCCACTCATCTGAATTTTGAGGTTACACCAATAATAAATAATATAAAAAATCATAGTTTATTAGGACTAATCTAGTGAGGCTCCTACCAACATTAGAAAAATACACAACTTTGCAATTATCTGAATTAATTGGTGCAAACAGTTGCCTTGAGTGGATGTGTGTATCATATAAACAAGATAACGTAAAACCATGCATTAACTTATATAGCCTGATAACATAAAGTTAGATAGCATAATATCGATAGATGATTAACAGACCAATACAAACAATTTGATTAAAAGAAACGCAGGAGATTGTTTGTTTTCCTTCGAGTCAATAAAAATAGACAAACAATAAGAAAAGATATGAATAAATATGAAACATAGAAGCCTTCCTCAAAAGTATATTAGATTACATCTGTGTGACATGTAAGATTGAGCGATATACTGTTTATACCGTATACCGGGGTATAATGGGTTGGGGGCACCCCCGCCACTCAAGGAAACTGCTTATAACTATTAAGTATAACTATTAAGATTAAGTTAAGTATAACTATAAGAAATCTAAGATGTGTCAAATTAATTATATCCAGCTCAGGGATCCAGCTATGCTTTTGGTTTGCTAACTTGCTAGTTAAGTGGCTAGATGTAAAGATCAAGCTTCTTGGTTACAGCAGAGACATTCAATCCACTCCTGGATTTCCATTGACCCAGGTTTACTCGACAAAAGCAATGTCGCAAAAAAATCTTTGCGACGTGTATTGGAAACGGCTGATAGGAAAGATTTTCTAAAGATCAAAAACATTTTGATCCATTAGACAGGGGTGGATTTAAATGTTTTCCAATTTCCTTTATTGCGACAAATGATGATGAAAACTGTGTTTTCCAAATAAATTCCGATTACTGAATAATTGTGAAGGTACACGGGGCCTGTGATGTTAACACATAACTCTGAAGCTCTAATCCACATTTAATTTTAAATTCCAACTGCCTGCTAAATCTATTTTTCAACTATAAAAATAATGTTTCTTTGCAGGACCATTGTCCTGACGTTCAAGAATAGCTGATTGGCTGGATGCAAGTTTCACCATCCAATTATTTCAGATCTAGAGGAGTGCAAGTTTCACCATGGCACGGACCGTGTCGATATGTGCAAGCACATGATAATTATTAGAAGAGGGCAAATATTAGTAAATTCTTGCATTCCATGCTGGCTTTTGTGGGCTACCTGAGACATGAAACCGATAGGTGGTAGGGCAAACAGACTGTCACCTATTTTTTAGCGCACAATTTGCCTAAATGGGTAATGGAAACACTTTAAGCACTATTTTTATTCAACACTTTTTAGGTGTGAAGTCATTACATCCATGTCCAGCTGTTTTTAATCGACACAAGATTGTTAAATGGAAACACCGTAGAAGGCAATTGTCAAATGATTTTCAATGGAGCGTTCTAAATGTCGACCTTGGACAAGTTAATGGAAACATATAGTACTGTGCCTTCGGAAAGTATTCAGACTGTTTCCACATTTTGTTACGTTACAGCCTTATTCTAAAATGGATTAAATGTATATATTTTCTCAGAAATCACCAGTGGTGTAAAGTACTAAAGTAAAACTACTTTAAAGTACTACTTAAGGAATTTTTTGGGGGGTATTTTTACTTTGACATTTACTTCACTACATTCCTAAAGAAAAGAATGTACTTTTTACTCCATACATTTTTCCCTGACACTAAAAAGTACTCTTAACATTTCAAATGCTTAGCTGGACAGGAAAATGGTCCAATTCACGCACTTCTCAAGAGAACATCCCTGGTCATCCCTACTGCCTCTGATCTGACGGACTCACTAAACACAAATGCTTCGCTTGTAAATTATGTCTGAGTGTTGGAGTGTGCCGCTGGCTATCCCTAAAAAAATGATACAATTATCCAGTCTGGTTTGCTTAATATAGGAATGTGAAGTGATTTATACTTTTACTTTTGATACTGAAGTATTTTTAAAACCAAATACTTTTAGACTTTTACTCAAGTAGGATTTTACTCGGTGACTTTGACTTTTACTTGAGTCATTTTCTATTAAGGTATCTTTATTTTTACTCAAGTATGACAATTGGGTACTTTTCCACCACTGGGAAAAAGTACAATTGGGTACTTTTTCCGCAATCTACACACAATAACTCATAATGACCAAGCAACATTTTTTTTTGCAAAATCAGAAATACCTTATTTACATAAGTATTCAGACCCTTTAATATGACACTCGAAATTGAGCTCAGGTACATCCTGTTTCCATTGATCATCATTAAGATGTTTCTACAACTTGAATGGAGTCCACCTGTGGTCAATTCAATTGATTGGACATGATTTGGAAAGGCACACACCTGTCTATATAAGGTCCCACAGTTGACAGTGCATGTCAGAGCAAAAACCAAGCCATGATAATGAAGGAATTGTCCGTAAAGCTCCAACACAGGCTTGTGTTGAGGCACAGATCTGGGGAAGAGTACCAAAACATTTCTGCAGCATTGAAGGTTCTTAAATTGAAGAAACTAAGCAACCAGGGGTTGAGAAGGGCCTCGGTTAGGGAGGTGACCAAGAACCCGATGGTCACTCTGACATAGCTCTACAGTTCCTCTGTGGATATGGGAGAACCTTCTCTACAGCATTCCACCAATCAGGCCTTTATGGTAGAGTGGCCAGACGAAAGCCACTCCTCAGTAAAAGGCACCGGACTGCCCGCTTGGAGTTTGCCAAAAGGCACCTAAAGACTCTCAGACCATGATAAACAACATTCTCTGGTCTGATGAAACCAAGATTGAACTCTGTGGCCTGAATGCCAAGTGTCACGTCTGGAGGAAACCTGGCACCATCCCTACGGTGTAGCATGGTGGTGGCAGCATCATGCTGTGGGGATGTTTTTCAGCGACAGGGATTGGGAGACTAGTCAGGATCGAGGCAAAGATGAGCGGAGCAAAGTACAAAGAGATCCTTGATGAAAACCTGCTCCAGAGCACTCAGGACCTCAGACTGGGGTGAAGGTTCACCTTCCAACAGGACAACGACCCTAAGCACACAGTCAAGACAACGCAGCAGTGGTTTCAAGACAAGTCTCTGGATGACCTTGAGTGGCCCAGCCAGAGCTTGGACTTAAACCTGATCGAACATCTCTAGAGAGACCTGAAAATATCTGTGCAGCAACACTCCCCATCCAACCTGACAGAGCTTGAGAGGATCTGCAGAGAATGGGAGAAACTCAGCAAATGCAGGTGTGCCAAGCTTGTAGTGTCATATCCAAGAAGACTCGATGCTTTAATCACTGCCAAAGGTGCTTCAACAAAGTACTGAGTAAAGGCTCTGAATACTTTTGTAAAAGTGATATTACCGTTTTTTATTTTTAATAAATTAACACATTTCGAAAACAAAACAGTTTTTGCTTTGTCATTATGGGGTATTGCGAGGATAAAAAAAAAGTTTGAATAAGGCTGTAACGTAACAAAATGTGGAAAAAGTCAAGGGGTCTGAATACTTTCCGAAGGCACTGTACCTATTGAGAGAAGGTGCCCACAAATTCTCCCAATAAAACAAAAAACTGATCTTGAGCACACGGACAAAGTCCTTCAGACGGGCAAGACAATAACACATGTTCATCAGCCCCATCTAAATGCATGGGCTGGTTTGTTTTCAACCAATTATTATGTCGGTGTTAGGTCGGAAAACACCTTGGCTGTCCTCTCTCACACCAGCAATTTTTTTCCCCCTTTATTTAACTAGGCAAGTCAGTCAAGAACAAATTCTTATTTTCAATGACGGCCTAGGAACAGTGGGTTAACTGCCTTGTTCAGAGGCAGAACAACAGATTTTTACCTTGTCAGCTCAGGGATTTGATCTAACCACTAGGCTACCAACCTACTGTACACACAAATATTTGTGCCGTATTCAAATGTCAGCCAAAGAAGTCCGCAGCAGTGGCGGATGGCAAATGGAAAAGGAATTACAATGATTTAACTAGTACACTTGAAAAGACTCGTGTTAACTATGCATGGCGAATGGTGCCCGGGCACCCAAAGTGAGGGCATCATCTTTAATCGGTGGGTAATTTATTGACTCCCATTTACACCGCCCCGTAATATGAGTGATCAAGGCCCCCATCCGTAAAAATGCAATAAACCAGGGAGTGTTTTGTGAACAAAAGCAAATAACAAAGTCCACACATCATTATGTTGCCTTCATAAGCTATTAGAATGGCTCCAAATGGTGGGGTGGATGGGTGGGGGAGCAACAATTGATGCCAAATAGGGCCGTCGGTTCATAAGCCATTAGGATGAGTAAATGGTAGAGGGGGAAGGGGGTCACAATGCCTGCCAAATAGGGACTCGGGTTCAAATTGTGGTTAAGCATGTCAAACATGGAGACACTAAAGTGGCTGACACTTCATCACATGGCTATTTTCAATTATAAAAATTACTCCCTGCCTGCGTCTCAAATGGAACCTTATTCCCTATATAGAGCACTAATTTTTACCAGAGCCCATAGGGAATAGGGTGTCATTTTGGACACACCATCCATCTCCCCCCCCACAGAACAACAAGCTAACTAAATAGATAGTGCCGAGTATATAAATAGCCCAAGAAAGCCATCCAAGGAGCAATAATAAATAATATGGCACACTGTTCTAGCTAATTCATTAACGCCATGTCTAGAAGAATCCATCCGTGTACAGACACCACCAGCCCATGGTTTGATGCTGTTTGTATAGATTAAGTCATTAGAGATCTGGCCACTATCATCGTTTTCCAAAAGGAAACTTCCCCATTTTAATTAAGAGACTGATCCGACTACTCCGGGGTGAAGTTGAAGTATCCCCTAGATACAGATCTAGGATCAGCTTCCCCTACCCCAATCCTCACCTTAACAATATGATCAGCATCTAGGGGTAACTTCACCCTTCAGTCACAAAAAACACTACCTAGCTGCTATAAGTGTATCGATTTTCACATGAGATCACCAATTCTTCTTCGTCCATCTCCCTGTTGTATAAAATTGTTTGGCGGGGTGAAGGGGGGGGGGGGGGTTCAATCCCTCCTGAATTCATACAAGATTTCTCAAACTCACAAGGAAACAACAAACACTTGTCCGTCAAGGAGAATAAAGCTGTGTAATATCCAAACACTAGGCAAGTGTCTTATAAACGGATGCTTCTGTTTTCATTACGTTTTCAGAGAATACCGAATAAAATTAAGACCGAAAGACGAAGACGGATGCAATTAAGCGTCACACTTGTTGCTTCGCTCAATTGACTTTTGAAGTGCGAAGTCGGGTATTTATCATACTGATACAGGGAACGTGTGGAGATGGAGGGGAGTCAGAGACGTGGTACGTTCATTGTGTTACCACCCCAACCTTGTCACAACACAACTGATTGTCTGAAACGCATTAAGGAAATAAATTCCACAAATTCACTTTTAACAAGGCACACCTGTTAACTGAAATGCATACCAGGTGACTAGCTTATAAAGCTAGTTGAGAGAATGCCAAGAGTGTGCAAAGCTGTCATCGAGTCAAAGGGTGGCTACATTGAAGAATCTCAAATATAAAATATATTGTGGTTACTTCATGATTCCATATGTGTTATTTCATAGTGTTGATGTCTTCACTTTTATTCTACAATGTAGAAAATAGTAGGCGTGGTCAAACTTTTGACTGGTACTGTACATCTAACTACAGTAGAGTGTATTGTGATGCAGCAGGTACCACTATACTGTACAGTGATGTAAGGAAATATCAGCCTTGTGAGGATTAGATGCACTGCAGTGTGATGAGAGGGAGGACAATAGGAAAGCCCACCTCTCTCTGTCTCTCTGTTTTCTCTTTCTCCCTCTCAATCTGTTGTCTGTGCTCGCTCATCTCTCCCTCTCTGCTTCTCTCTCCATCTGCCCCTCTTTGTCTCTCTCCCCCTCTCCACTCTTTTCCCATCTCGGAGTGAATGGGCGCAGGATGCCTCTGTGGCTTCACTGCACGCCGGCAGAAGTTCCACAAAATCCGGTGGAGGTCCGGAGGCCAGGCACAGAGAGAGAGAGGGAGAAAAAGAGGAGTGAAACACAGCATTCTCCTCTCCTCTCTCTACTGCAGAGGGGAGGGAGGGAGAGAGCAGCTCTGTCCACAGACTATAGATCTGGCAAGGCAAAACTTTGAATTAGGGCTACAGTTATCGAAATCCAGAAAAGAGCTGTTAAATTCTACAACCACCTAAAAGGAATCAATGCCCACACATTCCACAAAATGAAGTGTAAACTGAGCTGCACTTCCTAACCTCCTGACAAATGTCTGACCACATTAGAGACACATATTTCCCACAGATCACACAGACCCACAAAGAATTTGAAAACAAATCAAACACTGATAAACTCCAATTTCTGTGAAATACTAGTGTGCAATCACAGCAGCAAGACTTGTGGCCCATTGCCATGAGAAAAGGGCAACCAAATCTTTGTGCTTTGACCCCTAAAACCATTAGGATGATCAATTCCATTCTAATAAGAAAACATCTGGAACAAAGGCCCCTAATAGCAGACAGCTGCTGGCAAAATGGGATAATTAGGTTTGGGCTGAGAGATGCTGACTAATGCAGGCAATTTTGGAAATGCACTGTCAATCCCTAAAACAAAACACACTGAATATTTAATATATATTTCATATCTCTTCTATTAATTATGACAGAGTGATATCAGTAATAGCTGTGGGTGAGTGCAAGAGTGTGAGTATGCGGATGCCACACAGAGACAGAGAGAGAATACTACTGTGTCAAGGTTTGCTATGACAAATGCTTATTGAGCAGCATCAAAATTGGTCAATTAAGGGGGGAAGCTGCTTTCAGGTAATGTTTCATCTTATTAAATAAGGTATAAATCAATCTTCAGGAATGTGAGGCGTTCATGGCTTTTAATGATTGTGTGTGCGCGTGCATGGGTGGGTGGTAGAGAAAGATAGGGATACGCTTCCATTTATGGACATAGATACAGTACACTTACCATTCAGATATTCATGTGACATAGAGAACATTGTGTGTCTTTCAAGCCTATACACCAATGATTACAAAAGCTAAACAAAAGCAGTCCAGAGTCCACCTCCTAAAAGTCAATGCGAGAGGCAGACAATTAAGGCCCAAGCATACAAAAAGGAAGAATAGAGGATAGGCAGCAGGAAAACTTGGTAATTCACTGGCTATACAAGTCTTTGGTAATCATTAATACATATAATTTACCTTAACAAAGTATGCGGTGCAGTATACCATCAGCTTCTCAGAGAAACCCAATTTGTATTACCACGAACCATTCATTATATCTAATGTGAATACGGCGAGGAAATCCTTCTCTCTCTCCCTCAAAGACGCCCTTTTCAATGTCTATACAAGTACGCCTTTTCTTCTCCCACATAACAGACGTAATGTTCTCTTGCTTTCGTGTTCTAGTATTTTATCATGATTCAACGTAACACAGCATCTCAATTCACCTGTGTGAAATAGAAGAGAATAGCACGTCTATCCCTACTCAGACACTCAACAGCGAAGGTAGAGGTCAAATTGACTAGACTTTACCACAACTATCTTCATTCAATATGTGTAACCTGTGCAGCTTTGCCCGTATTTTGACATATTATGCATTTTTGGTTGGGTATACAAATATGGCAAACAGTTTCAGTCATTCATTAACTTTGCTCTAATTCCTGGAAATCAGGCTCCCTTGAGAGGTACTTCTGTTTAAAAGGGGAGGTATCTGAATACCAAAAGAGATGCATTAGCATAGAATAGACAGTTTGGGGAATAGGAGGAAATAGCAAGTTTTGACAGCAGCAGCAGACAGCAGCAGATATGACAGAACATTATTCCACAGAGAACATGACAATGTTGGTAAAGAAGCCTCCCAACTAACAGTAATTGGTTTTAAAATAATATAAGTCATTATCGTTATGGAGGCTTGTTCAGAAATGCAAACAGAGGGGAAAACATTTCACTAGAGGCTTGGGCTGAACTGCTTAACCAAAAACCATGAGGAGATGAAAGGAGCAATTCAAAGGACAATTTTGGTTTGTTTTTATCAGAATAAGCTTTTGAGATGTTGCTGTTATGCTCCGCAACAAGATTTTTCTTCTTCATTTTTTTATATTTTTTTGTGGAAATGCAAGCTTAAACCTGACACTGAGCTCCTAGAGGGGACTTACAAACAATATGGCAAACAACATGATATAGCATGATTCATAGGTGAGGGGCTACAGATGAGAGAAATCTGAGGGGGGCAGACTAAAAGCTCAATGTGATTGATGTCCATTTACCTGCTAAGTCTATATCCCACATCAAGGACATCGCCATTTCATGAAACACTTAAATAACCTTATGGGCAATATTTAGTAATTGGTTCCCATTCTAAAGAAATGCGTTATAGGTTTTTTTTACACCAACTAGTGGAGTAGTATGACGGCCCTATTCTGTCTGTCAAGCTTCGACCGAAAAAGACAAGATGGATATTTTTAAGTTTTTTAACTCATATTCCATTTGGCACAGATGCCTGAAGAAAACAGAATTGCCATATGGCTGTGTTTTAAAAATGTATGTGGCATGATGGTGGTGGGCACCTGAGCAGAGGGGGGCTTTGGCGGGTGAGGCGGCATCTGCGCCATTGTGTCCCCGTTTGAGGAGAAACACATGACATCCACAAACAAGCCTGCTGCCAGGCTACGCCAGCCTTACCTACCCACCTATTGCACGGCTCTACTACACACTCATATGTGGCTCTGAATCAGTCCTGTATTTATTTAGTTTTTACATTTATTTAACCAGGCAAGTCAGTTGAGAACAAATTCTTATTTACAATTACGGCCTACCAAAAGGCAAAATGCCTCCTGCGGGGATGGGATAAAAAAGAATATATATATATATATATATATATAGTAATATAGGACTAAACGCATCATGACAAGAGAGACAACACTACATAAAGTTAGAAAACAACATAGCAAGGCAGCAACACATGACAACACACCATGGTAGAAACACAACATGACAACAACATGGTAGCAGCAGAAAACATGTAACAAATATTATTGGCCAATATCAGGAGCCTCGATACCCAAATACAGACAGACGAATGGAGGGATAGATAGATTAGATTAATATATAAGATAGATAAATACTACAGATAGATATACACCACAGATAGATAGATATACACCACAGATAGATAGATAGATAGATAGATAGATAGATAGATAGATAGATAGATAGATAGATATACACCACAGATAGATAGATATACACCACAGATAGATAGATAGATAGATAGATAGATAGATAGATATACACCACAGATAGATAGATATACACCACAGATAGATAGATAGATATACACCACAGATAGATATATACCACAGATAGATAGATAGATAGATAGATAGATAGATAGATAGATAGATAGATAGATAGATAGATAGATAGATAGAAATAGAGTAGTGCCCTCTGCCATGCTGTGCCAGCCACATCTCCACTACACTCGTGTGACACTGAATTAGTCTCTGTATCAGGAACATTCAATACCCAAACACAGGGTGGAACGAGATGCATAGAGATGACAGAAGCTATGTGCCCAGAAAAGCATAGTTTGATCAGGGGGCTCAATACCCAGATACAGGGATTCAATGGAATAGTTATATAGGTGGATATAGAGACATGAGATTTTGATTTGTGCAGCTATGAGACCACTAACATGTTTTTATAGTGAGGAGTGTGTTTTCTTCATTCGTCACACTGGCGCCACAGATAAATTATTCAGGTCCGATTACATAAATGTCGTGTCAATATGTGGGGCCTTGTCGATAACAGGCGAGGTTGTGTTACGTTGAGCTTCCTCACTGTCGTGCCATTGTGTTTGAGACTTGTGAGGCTTAAGAACAAAAGCAGAGCAGAACATATCTGTCTGCAATGTTAGAGGCCATCTTGGTTGTGGTGTTTTCAGAGAAAAAATTAAGCGGTGAAGAATCTGTTTTCTTGTTGTTTTTTTCAACTGCAAAGTGAGGCTGATCGGTGTATCGATCGGTGAAAGATGGATCCATTTGAATGCTGTTGAGGCGTTTTACACTTATTCTCCTCTTTAAAGATCAGACAACTTCTTACAAATGGCATAAGGGAGCCAGACATAGTGGTGCAGTGTGTGTGTGTGTGTGTGTGTGTGTGTGTGTGTAGGCTGCTAGGTAGAACAAAACCTATTTGGTCAATTCCATAGCAACATTGTGACTTTTCCCCTACCTTTTTCCTCTCTTTTGCACCATGGAGAGTTCAATAGACTTCTATTGCCATCTTGCGGCAACCTCCAGTACTTCACCTCAGAGACAGAAAGCTGTTGATGCTGCTGACCACCATCAACACTCTAATGTGAATAAATATCTAAAGACAGTGTTTATAGCAAAGGCGAGCGATACAGACAATACGTCGTCGGCATGCGTACACAGACAGAGGCCAATGTGAAAGTATCTTTGTCATAATTAAAAATGGAGCCGACAGAGGGCTGCCGTGCTTCTAGCTCTTAGGAAACTTTGCAGTATTTTATTTTAAAAGGATTTCGCTACACCTGCAATAACATCTGCTAAACACATGTGTATGTGACCAATACAATTTGATTAGATTTGATTTGATAAATACCTCTAGTGTCAAAACAGTGTACTGTTTTGTCTTGGTATGTACGCCTGAAAGTTATGCGGAAGGGGGGACTCCCAGCTCTTCAGGCTCTCTTGCTAGGCGGACAACACAAAGGGAGAAGTCGTAAAACTTTAAAGCGGACATTTTAACCGTGCAACCCATCTCTCTCGGGCGCCCTTAAAAGGGAAAACTGCAAAGGAAGAAATTATACCGCTGAGTCACCCAGCCTTGATCAGATCACCGATCATTACAGGCAACCGGGGAACTGTCTGGGAATCAGTGGAAGCAGTGCTGTTGATGAGGCGATTATGGGGCTTACTTACTTCCTGTGCGGATGGTATGACAGCAGTGGAGCATGTTGGAGGAGACTGGAAGGGAGTAGGCAAGGTACACCTTGCTAGAGATGGGCTTATTGACTGCGGCGGGGGCAAATAAGGGGAGCTCCAAGAAGAGTTGGGAGGGGTTAAGAGGGGACATTATGATATATCAGCCAGCATTGCTGTGGCTCTTTCCACCTCCACCTTTTCCACCCCCGAGCTGGAGTGACTTTGGTTTAGCCCAGAAATGTCCTTATGACCTGATGCCTCTGGGTCAGTGAGTCAAACAAACAACAACTAAGAGTCTCTCTAGGATGATGTAAAGTATCTACTTCTGGTGGAAAGTAGCTACCTCCTCCTCCACACAACTGGCTGGACTCAGTGGTGAAATCAACAGATGTTTTGAACTGCTGCCCAGTGCACACGCACACATGCGCACACACGCACTCCTGTGACCGCTGCCCGCAGTCGAAGGCAAAGCCAAACATGCACCGCCATAGTGGAGTTGTACTGAGTTTGGCGTGGGCAACAGAGCATCACGGGAGGGGATGGAGTCAGACAAGGTTAGGGAAAGGACTACTCAGTTATCACACATCGACAATACATACACACCGACACACACACATACACAGGCGACGTGATATACTAAGAGAGACATCTCTAGTAATCACCCACCACCTTGCATAAAAAAAACATGGCCGTAAAACACAAAACAAATAACTTACTAAATATAAACATTTGTGGCGGGGGAGGGTAGGAGCCAATCCTTCCCTCCACCGGGGGCACCAACTGAATCAAGCCAGTCCAAACGACCATAAAAAGCGAAGGGGTACACTGAATTTCACAGCTGTGTGAACAGTTAAAGCAGAGGAGGCCGGGGATGCTGTGGTGGAATCGCAGACAGAGAGACGAGTTGTAAAAATATGCCATAAAGTTTATGGAGCCTAATGCAGCCTGCAGGAGCACCCTGTGGAGCCGGGGTGCCGTGTAGTGTGTTAGAGAGAGCCGTGGGGGAGATGAACCACTGAGCGCGTAGGCAGTGTTCACCCAGCCCCATTACTGACAGCCCCAATATCTCGAACACACACACACACACACACACACACACACACACACACACACACACACACACACACACAGAGAGAGAGAAAAAGCAGGCACATACACACTTTTTTTCTGTGTTTGTCTCAATATAGTCTTGCTCTCTCCCTCTATCTTTGGCTCTGGCTCTTTCTCTCCATCACGCTCTCTCTTCCTCTTCTCCTTAATATCCAAATTCGAGAGAAGGCGACATGTTCAAGTCATGATGTTGCTGCAGGGCCAATGACAGTGCTACTTACAAACACAAGGTCATCAACACACACACACACACACACACACACACACACACACACACACACACACACCATATGCTTTCAATATCAGCATACCATGTCCACTCCAGACGCCCTTTCATGTTCCCTTCAAAATAATGAGATCCAGCTCTCTACCTTTGAAAGCATGAAGCCTGATTGTCTCTCTTCCTTTGAAAAGAGATGTATTTTGCCTTCAGAAAGTATTCATACCCCTTCACTTATTCCACCTTCTGTTGTGTTACAGCCTGAATTCAAAATTGATTACAAAAAACAGGGAAACATGTTATTAGACATTTTTGCAAATGTATTGAAAGTGAAATACAGAAATATCTCATTAACATAAGTATACACCCCTGAGTCAATACATGTTAGAATCCAATTTGGCAGTGATTACAGATGTGAGTCTTTCTGGGTAAGTCTCTAAGAGCTTTGCACACCTGGATTGTACAATATTTGCACATTATTTATTTTTTTATTCTTCAAGCTCTGTCAAGTTGGTTGTTGATCACTGCCGGACAGCCATTTTCAAGTCTTCAAGTCAGACTGAACCAGGTTTTCCTGTAGGATTTTGCCTGTGCTTAGCTCTTTTCCGTTTCTTTTTATCCTAAAAAACTCCCTAGTTCTTGCCGATGACAAGCATACCCATAAAATTATGCAGCCACTACCATGCTTTAAAAGATGAGTACTCAGTGGTACTCTGATGTGTTGTTTTGGAATTGCCCCAAACATAACTCTTTGTATTCAGGACAAAACATTTATTTATTTCACATATTTTTTTGCAGTTTTACAATATTTTGGAATATTTTTATTCTGTACAGGCTTCCTTCTTTTCAGTTAGGTTGGTATTGTGTAGTAACTACAATGTTGTTGATCTTTCCTCAGTTTTGTCCTATAACAGACATTAAACTCTAACGGTTTTAAAGTCACCATTGGACCCATGGTGAAATCCCTGAGGGGTTTTCTTCCTCTCCGGCAACTGAGTTAGGAAGGACACCTGTATCTTTGTAGTGACTGGGTATATTGACACACCATCCAAAGTGTAATTAAGAACTTCACCATGCTCAAAGGGATATTCAATGTCTGCTACTTTATTTTTACCCATCTACCAATAGGTGCCCTTCTTTGCGAGGCCTTGGAAAACTTCCCTGGTCTTTTGTGGTTGAATCTCTGTTTGAAATGCACTGCTTGATCTGAATCTGAATCGATTGAGGGACCTTACAGATAATTGTATGTGTGGGGTACAGAGATCAGGTAATCATTAAAAACATTATTTTTGCACACAGTGTGTCCATGCAACTTATTGTGACTTGTTAAGCACATTTTTACTAATAGAAAAAGTCAAGGTGTGTGAATACTTTCTGAAGGCACTGTATTTAGTATAATGCAGTGGTTGGGAAAGGAGAGTATAGATGAGAGAACAGGGGTAAGGAGAGAAAAGAAGAGGAGAGGGGAGGTGAGGTGAGAAGAGATAAGAAGAAAAAAGATCATCACACTTAAAAGAGAAGGGACTTCTCCGCTTTTCCTCTGCAGTGGGAGTTGGGGAGTGTGTTCACTCAGAGGTTCCTCCCACGAGTTACGCTGCTACCTACCACAGCTCAGAATCATGTTCTATATTTGTTGCACTTTACCTCTCCCACAGTTACACTCATCTTACGACCAAGGTGGGCGTTTGAAGACAGGAACATTTCAGTTGAATCTAGTGAAAGGTTAGCCAAGCCAAGCATGGAAAATAATCTAGGAGAAATGCTGCAAATATGTTGCAAACAATAGTATAGTAATAGTGTAGTAGTAATACAGTATACAACAGTAGAATAGAGTGCATTCGGAACGTATTCAGCCCCCTTGCCTTTTTCCACATTATCTTATGTTACAGCCTTATTCTAAAATTGATTAAATACATTTTCTTCCTCATCAATATACACACAATAACCTAGAATGACAAAGCGAAAACAGTTTTTTAGAAATGTTTCAAATGTATTAAAAATAAAAAACAGAAATACCTTACTTATGTAAGTATTCAGACCCTTTGCCATGAGACTGTGAATAGAGCTCAGGTGCATCCTGTTTCCATTGATCATCCTTGAGATGTTTATATAACTTGATTGGAGTCCACCTGTGATAAATTCATGTAACGGTCGTCGTATGGAGTAGACCAAGGCGCAGCGGGTTGAGTGCTCATATTACTTTTATTGAACACTGAAAAAAACAAAACAAGAAAACGAACGAACGCACAGTAATGCAGGCTACACACAGCTATGCAAAAACAACTTCCCACAAAAGACAGGTGAAAACAGGGCTACCTAAGTATGACTCCCAATCAGCAACAATGATGTACAGCTGTTCCTGATTGAGAGCCATACCAGGCCAACAAAGAAATACACAACATAGAAAACCCATAGAAACATAGAACAATCACCAAAAACCCCAGAACACATAAAACAAACACCCCTCTTACATAAATACATAACCCAACAAACCCCGAACCACATAAAACAAACACCCCCTGCCACGTCCTGACCAAACTACAATAACAAATAACCCCTTTACTGGTCAGGACGTGACAATTCAATTGATTGGACATGATTTGGAAAGGCACATACTGTACCTGTCTATATAAGGTCTCACAGTTGACAGTGCATATCAGAGCAAAAACCAAGCCATGAGGTCGAACGAATTGTACGTAGAGCTCAGAGACAGGATTGTTGAACTAGCTGTGCAAAGACGCTCCCCATCCAACCTGACAGAGCTTGAGAGGATCTGCAGAGATGAATGGCAGAATACCCAAATACAGGTGTGCCAAGCTTGTAGCGTCATACCCAAGAAGACTCAAGTCTTTAATCGATGCCAAAAGTGCTTCAACAAAGTACTGAGTTAAGGGTCTGAATACTTATGTAAATGATATATTTCAGTTTTTTTTAAATAAATTTGCAAACATTTCTAAAAACCTGTTGTGCTTTGTCATTATGGGGTATTGTGTGTAAATTGATGAGGGAAAAAAGCAATTTAATCCATTTTAGAATAGAAAAGTCATGGGGTCTGAATACTTTCCGAATGCACTGTATATTGGAAGAATAAACAGGCACTGAAACATTTGTTTTTTGTTCGGTTGAAACATCCAACTTGGAGTGACAGAACAGCTACAATGCCATGTATACAAGAGAGAAAGTTAATAAATAGCATGTCTCGTCAAGAGGCAGAAATGCAAACTCCTGCACAATGCTGTTTAATTCAATTCATGAGCACTATATTTAAATCCCTTTGCTCTCTCAAAACCAATATGCTGCCGAATTCCGACAGACTCAACAGACGTAGAAATAACCTAGAAAAGGTCTCTGAATTGTATAAAGCATGAATCAATCAGATCTACACTTGACATTTCTGAATTAGAGTTGGACTGAAAGACATTAAAATTGTATGCCAAAAGGTGTCTGCGTACCAAGTTTCTATATTGAAGTATTAATAAAGGGCTCGGGGGAAGAGCGAGGGGACAAATGAAAATTAATATTGTTTTACTGTCAATCCATGCTGAGCCCTGGGAAACTTGAATATGATTGATGGCCTAGCGCACAACACAAACACCACTGATCTACACACTCAATATAGGCCTAATGTCTCTGCATTGCTGATGTTATAGCAGGGAATCATAGGCTTATAGACAGTACAATATGGCTTGAAGAAGATAGACGTGTTGTTTGTAATGACTGAAATGATCCCAGTAGAGCAGTGGTTCCCAAACTTTTTATAGTCCCGTACCCCTTCAAACATTCAACCTCCAGCTGCATACCCCCTCTAGCACCAGGGTCAGCGCACGCTCAAATGTTGTTTTTTGCCATCATTGTAAGCCTGCAGCACACACACTATACGATGCATTTATTAAACTTAAGAATGAGTGTGAGTTGTCACAACCCGGCTCTTAAAGCTCTTATAGGACCAGGGCACAAATAATAATATAATAATAATCAAGAATTTAGCTCTTTATTTAACCATCTTACATATAAAACCTTATTTGTTCATCAAAAATTGTGAATAACTCACCACAGGTTAATGAGAAGGATGCACATAACTCTGCAATGTTGGGTTGTATTGGAGAGACTCTCAGTCTTAAATCATTTTCCACAGTCTGTGCCTGTATTTAGTTCATGCAGTGAGGTCCGAGAATCCACTCTCACATAGGTACGTGGTTGCAAAGGGCATCAGTATCTTAACAGCGCGATATGCCAAGGCATAATACTCTGAGCGCAGCCCAATCCAGAAATCTGTCAATTGTCACAGAACCACTGGTTGCAATTTCGATGAGGCTCTCTTGATCAGATATCGGTAACTGGACTGGAGGCAGGGCATGAAAGGGGTAACGAATTCAGTTGTTTGTGTCATACATTTCGTAAAAGTACCAGCGTAAGTGCGTACCTAACTCACTCAGGTGCTTCGCTTTATCACAATTGACATTGTCCGTAAGATTGAGTTAATTTGCACACAAAAAAATCATACAATGATGGAAAGACCTGTGGGTTGTCTTTGTTAGAGCTCCAACTTCTTAATCATAGCCTCAATTTTGTCCCACACATTGAATATAGTTGCGAAGAGTCCCTGTAATCTTAGATTCAGATCATTCAGGCGAGAAAAAACATCACCCAGATAGGCCAGTCGTGTGAAAAACTTGTCATCATGCAAACGGTCAGACAAGTGAAAATGATGGTCAGTAAAGAAAACTTTAAGCTAGTCTCTCAATTAATAAAAACGTTCAATACTTTTCCCCCTGACAACCAGCGCACTTCTGTATGTTGTAAAATAGTTACATGGTCACTGCCCATATCATTGCATAGTGCAGAAAATACACGAGAGTTAACCATTTTCACTGTAGTGAACAAAACGTCTTTCAAGCTGTCAGGCATTCCTTTGGCAGCAAGAGCCTCTCGGATGATGCTGCAACGTACCCAAGTGGCGCCGGGAGCAACTGCTTGCACGCGCGTTACCACTCCACTATATCGCCCTGTCATGGCTTTTGCATCATCAGTACAGATACCAACATGAGCAGCAGCTACGTCTGGCTACATACGGACCGTTAGTGGAATTCCCGTGAGAGAGTAACGGTTAATGTGATTGGATGTTAATTATTTGACTAGGCTACCTGTATTTGACACTGTGTTGTTATTTCGCAGAACACTAGATGGTTTAATTTAATTTTTGGTACTGAAACAAGGCTACTCAAGCGAGAGAAAAACCTCACCCAAATGTATAGCCCCGTTGGAAAATATAAATGGACTGTTTGAAAACGTGAAGAAAAACGTATTCCTTTTTTTTATGTGAATCACATTTCTATTTGGCGTACCCCCGACGGCATTGCGCGTTCCCCCAGTTCGGGAATACCTGCAGTAGAGCATCCCCTGACACTTTGTGAGTAGATATCATCAAAATATCACCTCAACAGGTCAAATATAAAACATAAAAGTCATACACATTGCATTTGGAAAAGCACATGACAGCCCAATTGGAGTTTGCCAAAAGGCACTTAAGAGACCCTCAGACCATGAGAAACAAGATTCTCTGGTCTGATTAAACCAAGATTTAACGCTTTGGCCTGAATGCCAAGCATCACGTCTGGAGGAAACCTGGCACCATTCCTACGGGTAAGCATGGTGGTGGCAGCATCATGCTGTGGGGATTTTTTTCACCGGCAGGGAATGGGGGACTAGTCAGGACCGACGAAAAGATGAACAGTGATATCCTTAATCAAAACCTGTTCCAGAGCTCTCAGGACCTTTGACTGGAGCAAAAGTTCACCTTCCAACAGGACAACAACCCTAAGCACACAGCCAAGACAATGCAGGAGTGGGTTCAGGACAAGTCTCTGAATGTCCTTGAGTGGCCTAGCCAAAGCTAGGCCACTGTTCGATCCGATTTGAACCGGATCGAACATCTCTGGAGAATCCTGAAAATAGCTGTGCACTGACGCTCCCCATCCAACCTGACAGTCTGAGAAAAATGTATAAAAAAAAAGTTTTTGCTTTGTCATTATGGGGTATTGTGTGTACTGTAGATTGATGAGGGAAAAAAACTATTTAATAAATTAAGTCTATAACAAATCAAAACGTGGAGTAAAGGGAAGGCGTCTAAATAATTCCTGAATGCACTCCCATGTAATCAACTACATGACTCTCTAAGACATCAACGTGTTTTAGTAATGGGAAAAACAATGGTTTGATACTGCCCAAAATCTACAAACTTACAGAAGAAAAGAGGCATGGTTTGATACTCTAAAAATCACTTGAATTATCTTTTTAGTCAACTTTAAATGTCATCCCAAAAAAGTCCTCGCAAAGATACTGTCTCACAACACATTTAATACCGGTGATCTAAATATTCAACTGGAATCCATACTGAACACTAGCCAGGGGTAGGCGAGGATACAGTTCTTCTTTGCCAGTCTTTCAAAGCACCAAGGACATGTGCCACATCAACTCTGCTTGACGGTCCACACACAGTTTAATAGCCTATTTCCAATCAAATGTTATTTGTCACATGCGCCGAATACAACAGGTGTAGACCTTACAGTGAAATGCTTACTTACATGCCCTTAACCAACAATGCAGTTTTCAGAAAATACAAAAAAAAAGCAAGAGATAAGAATAACAAATGATTAAAGAGTAGCAGTAAATAACAATAGTGAGACTTTATACAGGTGGTAACGGTACAGAGTCAATGTGCTGGGCACCGGTGTCAATGTAATTGAGGTAATATGTACAGTTGAAGTCGGAAGTTAACATACACCTAGGTTGGAGTCATTAAAACTCGTTTTCAACCACTCCACAAATTTCTTGTTAACAAACTATAGTTTTGGCAAGTCGGTTAGGACATCTACTTTGTGCATGACAAAAGTAACTTTTCCAACAATTGTTTACAGACAGATTATTTCACTTATAATTCACTGTATCACAACTCCAGTGGGTCAGAAGTTTACATACACTAAGTTGACTGTGCCTTTAAACAGCTTGGAAAATTCCAGAAAATGATGTCATGGCTTTAGAAGCTTCTGATAGGCTAATTGACATCATTTGAGTCATTTGGAGGTGCACATGTGGATGTATTTCAAGGCCTAACTTCAAACTCAGTGCCTCTTGCTTGACATCATGGGAAAATCAAAAGAAATCAGCCAAGACCTCAGAAAAACAATTGTAGACCTCCACAAGTCTGGTTCATCCTTGGGAGCAATTTCCAAACACCTGAAGGTACCACGTTCATCTGTACAAACAATAGTACGCAAGTATTAACACCGTGGGACCATGCAGCCGTCATATAGCTCAGGAAGGAGACGCGTTCTGTCTCCTAGAGATGAACGTACTTTGATGTGAAAAGTGCAAATCAATCCCAGAACAACAGCAAAGGACCTTGTGAAGATGCTGGAGGAAACGGGTACAAAAGTATCTATATCCACAGTAAAACTAGTCTTATATCGACATAACCTGAAAGGCCGCTCAGCAAGGAAGAAGCCACCGCTCCAAAACCTCCATAAAAAAACAGACTACGGTTTGCAACAAAGATCGTACTTTTTGGAGAAACGTCCTCTGGTCTGATGAAACAAAAATAGAACTGTTTGGCCATAATGACCATCGTTATGTTTGGAGGAAAAAGGGGGAGGCTTGCAAGCCGAAGAACACCATCCCAACCGTGAAGCACGGCGGTGGCAGCATCATGTTGTGGGGGTGCTTTGCTGCAGGAGGGACTGGTGCACTTCACAAAATAGATGGCATCATGAGGAAGGGGAAATTATGTCGATATATTGAAGCAACATGTCAAGACATCAGTCAGGAAGTTAAAGCTTGGTCGCAAATGCAAGTGAGTGAAATAAGTGGCGGCAGTTGATGCTCCCGCTAACTCTGTCTTTGCAGCCATCCCTCCCTCTATCCATCGAGGCCTTAAACAGAATGAGCAGGAGTGCATCAGGTGACGAAAAGCCTTGGAGTGCGTGTCGCGCTTGATATGGCATTGGCCATTTAAATGAGCGGAACAGGCAAAACAAATGCCAAGGTTATCGATTTGCCTGGGAATACAGCCTTCCTCTGGAATACACAGAAACAAAGAGGCGGAATCGGGAGAGAAGTGTAACATTTCAGCTTAAATGAGAATTGTGCCTCTCCTCAAACATTGGAACAAAAGACGCAAGAAAGCATTGGCCATTCTCCGTGTTCAATGGTACCTACCTCAAAGTGTATGAGCGCTCTCAATAAACAGATACTGTGCGTCCTCAACTACAGGATAATTAATCGAATACCATTTCATTAAAAGGTTACATGTTAAAAGATTCAAGTTCATGGAAGAATAATCTGTTAAATTGTATAATACACTCAAGCCAATGCCAATCATTAAATATGCTGTCTGCAATATTTTTTATGTCCTGTTCTTCCTACATTCGTTGAATGTCCTTCACCTACTTTTGGGGGAAACTAACTACTCTCTCCAATCACTTCAAAGCTCTATTCTGTCACTAAACTGTTCTAGCGCTCCTTGGGGAGGTCTTGTCAGCCGATACATACAGCTCACTTTCACACCATTAAAAGAGGTCATCCTTAAAAACCGGCCTCGGCCATTTTATACAAGTGAAGAGGTTACGCCTGCGTCCCAAGAGTGAGCCAGATGTAATTCATTTTTTAAACAACAAGCTTTGTCCATTACTCTGGCAGACGAAAAAAACCATGATTCTCTGAAATAGACCCATTCAGCCATCACCAATCCAACAGACTCCTCCAGTCCCAAAGGTCTGAGGTGTTTTAGGCTCCCTCCTCCCCTCCCTCCCCATCTGTCCCCCTTTCTCACCCCTTGACATATTGTAGGCTGACCAGTATGTTATCTTGGAAATGTGCTCAGTCTCAGGGACGGCTGGTCATGTGACTATTGATCTCCTCCAGTTGATCAGATCAGCTCCTAAAGGGCAGGGCGTGTAACCCCTTAAAATCCATCTCTCTGGAAACAGCGGTACAGGGGACTTCAAGAGCTGCATTCCGACTGGGGCTGCCCTGCCCCTGCCTGCATGTAACTGGTGGTTTATTGAAGTGTCGCACTAACGCACCACAGGACCAATTGAAACACTGTTGTTCCAAGAGTGGCAGTTGAGTTGTGATGTAAATCATCCTTGTTTTAAAAAGAGACGACCTATGAAGTCATCAAGCTGGTCGATAGACACTAGAACTGCAACCAGCCTGTCTGTCCATCTGCCTGTCTATTTACCAGTCTAGTTTGCCTGCAGGCAACTTGACAGTCATCTACTTTGTGGTCCTCATCTTCCCCCGCTAGCTTGATCAACACGGTGTAAAGGCAGATGAGACACACTCAGCAGTGGCAGAGGTGAATGTGGACACACTGGCCAGACTGAATTAGAGGCAATTCACACCGCCCGCTCCTCCGCCTCCCATCGCGCCCCTACCTGGGGAATGTGCCAGAGAGATTTCATGGCTGAGACAGAGGAATAAGTGTTGCAGGCTCCCTACAGACCCCACAGTACCTTCAGTTCCCCCAGCCCTCCCAACCACCCCGACTGCACAAGGATCCCTCAGAGGTGCCGCACTGACAGTGTGAAAATGGGAATCTTCCAGCCCAATCCGAAGCTAACCGTAGCCACACCAGGCTAACTGAGCTAAACTCCTCTCTTGACTGGTTCTTTAGGTTCTGAGTGGAGCTTTTTAGTCTCTTCAGACTGACAGCTCCTTGCTTTCTCAGTGATAGTTCTGTGTTAGCCCGCTCCACGAGGCACTGATGTGAGTCTGACTGAGGGAGAGGTTAAAGGTCAGAGACTTCAGGGGAAATGTTACTAGCATCCTCAGATTTTTGAGAAACTTCTGAGTGGCACATTGAGGCAGTTCCAACCTTCAAACTAGGCCTTTGCTGCTCTCAGAAAAACAGTCTTCGTGAAAAACACCTCTATCACAACCTATTTCCTCCGTACAATGACCTCTGTTCCTGCTGATCAAGACAACACATTTTGGTTCGTAACAATGTCTTAAATAATCTACTTTTGCAACAGAAATAACCTGGCAAAAAATAACAGTTTGTCAAAGAATCAACACAAAAAACGTATGTCTGTAGAGCGAGTCAAAAAACAAGAAGGTTTGTCTGGGCCCATCAGTAGACCAGACCAGGTCTTCTTCATCCAAAATGGCACCCTAATCACTAGGTAATGCACTAGATTTAACCAGGACCCATAGGGGTCTCAAAATTATTGCACTACATAGGGAAAATGGTGTCATTTGGGACCCAGCCCAGGTCACAGTGTACTGGTTGGTTTACCTTGTCCTCATTCCCTCTAAGCCTCTGGGCCTCCTTAATCCTGAAGGAGGCTTATGAAAGCAATAAAACGCCATTAAAGGTGACAATTCACACTAGCAAAAAGCAATAAGAGAGCTTTTTTCCCAAAAGCCCTGCCCCCAAAAAACGGAATGCCTTCTCACAATAGGCAATAGGGCTTTACGTTGTGAGAAATTGCCAGAGCAGATCTGCAATTACCGTATTACAGTGGCGGATAAATGAAGAAACTTCAGCAGCCCCTTGGACAGTGTATATTTATAAATATTACTAGGGTTGTTTGCGAGCTAGTGGGGGAGAAAAGTGACAGCAACAACACAAACAACGGTGTACATTTCTGAGACATAGGAGATATGCCTTAATGTTGTGGGATTGAGATGGGGTGTTGACAACAAATTCAGATGTATTGCGGCGAATACCCCACCGCTAAATTAAACCAGGCTGACATTTCTGGAAGGTTGAGGAATAATGCACTCAATATATTTTCCACTGTTCAATCAGCAAACGCATTGTGTGCATGTGTGTGTGTGTGTGTGTGTGTGTGTGTGTGTGTAATGCAATCTAATCAAGTGATCGTTTCTCCAGTGTGCTGTCTCAAGGAAAGAACACAATGAAAGCCATTTAGATGCAAAACGTTCCAAAAAAACAGATTAGACTGCAGATTATTATTATTTGCCTAAAAACTATTGCTCATCCCTGGTATTACAATATTTAAATGCTAATATGGGTTAGTCTGCAATCCATTTCAAAAAGAGAAACAACTTAGACCAACAAAAGGGCCCCCAGTTCATTTGCAAGGCTGTATAATTTAGAAATCCTTCATTGGAAAAGTGTTCCAATTTGCATGCAAGAATTGTGTCAACAATTTATAGCCTTTCCAAATCACAGCCTATTAGCGATGTCATTGCTGAAAAAAATATGTAAGCCATAAAAAAGATGACCTTACTTGTAGATTCGGGGACAAACTGACTAGGCTAGAATCTTTTAAAAGGGAAAGGAGAAGAGAGGAGAGGGAGAGACGCATGAGAGGAACACGACTCACAAAGCGTAATAATATAAAGGGCGTACTTACCGTGACTTTGCTCCCAGTGATCTGCATGCAGCGGTCAGCGGAGAGGAGTTAATGTGCAAAAAGACAACAAACGGCACAATCATTAGTTGGCCAAGAATGTCCTCTCAAATATAAGAGGTATCAAGCGCACCTTATTCTGACATTACATAGGCTACACACTGTGCTTACACTGCTACATACACTACTAAACACTTATAGGGTAACATAGCTGAACTAAAAGTTGAGGGTCCATCATGGTAAGACAGTGTCTGTTCATTTGGCAGCCATTTTGAAAGAATATGGAGTCTCCTGTTCACTTGGCCTCTATGTGAGTCGGTTCCTATTTTCCTATTTTTTTATTTGGGGACTGTTTTTATATTTGGGGACTTTAATTAGCCTGTACAGGATCTCAATGTTAATGGCAATATAATATAATATTAAAAAAGACAGTTCAAATTATCTGTATCATGATGATTTAACAAACATTTTCAGGTCAGTTTATTCAGTTTGTTCACAGTCTAACAAACTGTCATTTTGAAAAATGTCAGAATTTGACACAAATCCAATTGTCTTTGCGCTTGATTGATTTCCCATGGAATTAACCCCTAAAATGGCAGTTTTTCCACAGCAAAACAAACAGGTTGCTCTCATCTCCCAAAGGCCAAAATCAATCAGCTGCCATCTGTGCTTGACTTCAGGTGTCAGATTTAGCGACGCCGCGTAGCACCTTGGAGCTCATGCAGTCAGCATGATTTCTGGAGTTTAACCTTGTTATCTGTCAATAGTGGCGGGCAGTGGGGAGCGTTTTCTCTATTACGGCAGCGTGTCTCGCAGTGGGTGGGTGTCTGTCAGCCTAGTAAATGTATTCTAATCTGCAGCTGAGCACAACCCTCTCTCTCGCCCGCCAGCTGCACTCCGAGAAGCACCGTGCAGTGTACACTGATCACAGGAAGTTACAAAGTCACTGCACATCAAGACAGCGAAGACATACTCTCTCTCTCCATCGCTTGATCTCTCTCTCTGCCTCTCATTCCATCTTTCTCTCTCTTTCTCTCAATCACTCGCTCTATCACACTTTCTGTCTTCTCTGCATTCCTTCAATCACTCACTCTCTCGCTCCCTTCTTTCTCTTTCTTCCTCCCTGGCTCTCTGTAGTCGACTGTAATTCCCTCGCTCTCATTCTTTCTCTGGCTCTCTTTATCAATCTCTCTCTCCATCTCCCTCTCCCACTCTCCCATTTGACGCTCGGCTTCCCTCTCCTCTATCAGAGTTTATGGCGGCAATAAAGTCAGTTTTAACTGTGTTGCCGCTTGATCATGTGCACTGTGCTTTTCACCATAAATCCACATTTCCCCAGTCGTCCTCTGATGAATCTAGCGTATCATTGTCTAACTTTGAGGATATCTTCACACGGTCTGGTTATTATCGGGAGAATCGGGACCTTGAATCACATAGAGGTGAGTGACTACTGTCTCCAGCATTGTTCTGGTGTTGTTTTAGAGTTGATAAGACTACATGGTGAGAACATTAAAACATGTTTCTTTTCTGACTTATTGTTTTGGCGGCTTGACCAAAAAGATCAGACATTATCTTGAAAAACCCCAAGTAGCATCACTGTCAGGGAGGAGCTCGAGGGGGAATAGCGCTTTATGTGCTAACATCCATTTCCCCACGCAAGGTAACACCTCATTCTCGCTAAAACTGTGACAGAATTCCTGTAAATTCTAAGAGAAAAAAACGACCTAAAGGTAGTCCTAATAATAATTGGACTAATGCTTGGTTATTGTTGGATGTGTGTATGCTAATGAGCATCTCTAGTGCTCCATTATAGAACAACTCCCTAGTAAACAAACTTCTGAAGGAAATGTCATCAAGAGCGGTGGCATTTATTGATATTCTCCCCTCACTATCATTAGCATTAGCATCATTTCTCATATGGTGTGGGGAAAATAAAGTTATTTATTCATTAGAGAAGATAACAGTGTGACAGGAGAAGAATAACAAGGCCTTCATTCTCTGACGAATTGTCAGGCTTCACTGCGAGAATGGGGTGGCACATTGGTGATTGGTCAAATTACTCTTTGAAATACCAGGGTATTGATGGGGCACGTTGGTAATTGGTCAAATCCCTTTTAAATACCAGCATGTTAATTTCAAATTGTGTTAGTACAAAGGCAGCAAAATGGCTGCTCAATACATTTGACTAGTTGCCCCTCAAGACCCGGCCATCACACTCATCCTCATCGCATCATGAACATTTGAATTGGAACAGGGAAATCATTTGCAAGGTGAGAGAGAAGCAAAGGTTTTTCCATCCCACTCGTAAGAAAAGATAAATGATTGCGTTAGTGTGAAAGGCATGCATTTGGCACATTTAATGACACTGGCATACATTTGTCAGAAATAATTTAAGAGAGAACAAAAGAGAAAAGAGCGAGAGAAAAAAAGCACCTTGTGCAAAGTTAATGGCAAAGGACATCCAAACTTGCTACAAGAGCCATGCTGGATTTCATTGTACAGAGCTCATATTCAAATAAACAGGGTCAATGGCAATATTACAAATCTTCTCCTTTGAAAAGACATTGGCTGCATCCCAAATGGCACCCTATTTCCTATGTAGTACACTAGCCTCCTATGGGCCCTGGTCATAAGAGGTGCACTGCATAGGTATTAGGGTGTCTTTTGGGACACAGACAGTCTGTGTTTTGTGTTGGGGGATAACTTGAAAGACTCCCACAGATGCATACTGGTAGTAAATGGGAAGAGTTCTCAATCTTGCTCGGTGATAAACTAGAGAGGTGGCAAGACATGAAAAATACAACTCTCAAGAGGAGCCATGTTTGGAGAGAATACACAAACTAATAATCAGCCCCACGCTCCCATTAGCTAGCTAGTATTCTTTTGGCCTAATAGCCTCAGGGAAATATAATACAAGTTAATGGCCATATTTTTCATTGGATGAATAGATTTGCCTAGTTAAATAAAGGTTAAATTAAGAAAAATACAAAAATAAAAAGATTGGGGGAATAAATAATTATGACATTATCCAGAACAATAAAGGATAATAACTCTAAATCTCTCTATATATGAACACAAAAAGGATCTCAAAAAGGGTGCATTTGGTTTGGTAGTTAAATCTAAAATGGTGATCCCCTCCCTACACTGGTCCTCAGGTCTGTTGAGACTGACAGTCAAGCAAAAAGGCCAAGGACGTCGAGGACACGTTTGTCGCTCCACTGATATTTGCACTTTATACCTCCATTCCTAATGTAATCATTCTGTGAATTAGCTTAAGCTAAATTTTAGGTAGAGGGAGAGCTGATGGAATTCCCTATTGCCTTACAATATAGATAATAAACAGACAGGTCCCATTGCTTTGATTACATTCTCTTTTTGCCATTCTACTTTATCTATTTCTATGGTCTCTGTTAGTTGGTGGCAATGATCTAGTCGAGAACAGAAAGACACAGGAAAGAGGTGACTTGGTGTGTGAGTGAGTGCACGTTATTAGTCAATTTTTCTGCAAAAGGAAAATTCCCTTGAAAGCAATCAGGCATACAAAGAAGACCTTAAAAATGTTAGAGGAAGAGAACACACAAAGATTTAATTAAGGCACATATTAGTTGTGAAAACACCCCACCACAAGATCCCAAAAATGAACCCAAAAACGAAATGCAGATATTGTCAGACCATACCATGGTAATATACAATCTAGTACCATGTCTCAATTTCCCTCTATCACGTGTCAATTACGGACTATTAGTAGCGAGCAAGTAGTTAAATCACTAAAAAATGTATTACAGTTTTTTTGCCTTAGTCCTTCAAGTATGAACAAAAACCATCCTTGAAAAGGCACACAATCACACTGCGCTCACCGAAACATATTAATCCAAAATGGCAACTCTATTCCGTATATAGTGCACTACTTTTGACCACGGCCCATAGGGCTCTGGTGAAAAGTAGAGCACAAGATAGGGAAAAGGGTGCCATTTGGGACATAGACTAACCTACAGCATACTCTTCACCTACAGGAGTCTAATTGGCCAGAGTAATGTTGTGTCTATCATTATTTACAGAAACCAGTAGGGATGGATTGGGTTTCTAACAGGGGGTGGGGATTTGCTCTGCCATGTTGAAGACAGGCACTTATCACACAGAAACACATCTGTCCCCTGGACGGCTAAGCTCTCCTACCCTGTCATAGTGGTGTGTGTGTGTGTGTGTGTGTGTGTGTGTGTGTGTGTGTGTGTGTGTGTGTGTGTGTGTGTGTGTTTGCGCAAGTGTCTGTGTCTCTATATTCTATTCTGAAATCCATTCAACGGGCTCCCACCTACAGGGCCTATAGAATGTGAGGGGTAGGGAGGATGCTGAAAGACAGCCGAGCCCTACTCCCTTTCACCCAGACAGAGGATACTGTTAATTTGAATAATATAGCAGTGCTCACACAGCATAATGGGCCCAGTGAAGAATTCAATAATCTATGATCATCATCATCATTATTAATAATGCCACTTAATTACCATAACAATGAGAGGGGTAATAAATGATCATGTCAAAGGCCGGCGAGTGACTTGATAGGAGTCTATGAGTAAATGTGAGCCTACCCTCAGTAGGGGCCTTAAACTTCATAAAGAAAATTCACCTCATAACCCTGGGATTACACTCCTCAAACGTGCTGGGTTTACCACTCTTATTGGTTTAGATTGTTGAAAGTGTAAAGCGATGCATTCCAAATTCGAATAAAAACTTGTTCCTTCCCCAATATAAAGCAACTGAGAGTTACGGTTGCGCTACAACAAAAGCGGTTTGATAAGCACTCGGGGGGGAAAAAAGGTTGAAAAAATGTAATGGAAGCAGTAATCAGAGATTGGGGGCTCAAGCAAGGAGAGCGAGACGGAGTGAGAATGTGAAAGAGTGGTAGAGAGAGAGGGGCACAGAAAGAAAGTAGATCAGGTTCAGCTCATTATTCTGTAGTGTGTCTGTAGAATGTCATATTTTTCAGCCCACTCACTACTACTACACTGGGTGAGAGTAGCTAAAAAAGCCCTTTGGTTACAATAAAATGCAGAAAGCCCATTAGTTCCATTACAGATATATAATACAGAAAGACCATTGGTTTACAACAACGACTTACAGATTTGGCGGTGGTGGAGATGTACTGGACAACCATCTCTCGCTTGGTGCTCAGGTCCTTCCCACGCAGGGGGGCTTTACGCTCCTCATTCAGGTTCATGTCCTCCTGAGGAAACAAAGAAAGTGAGGATAAATGACTACTACACATCATGGGGCAATTATTGTCATTTTAAATCCATTAAGACTCTACCAACTGCACTTAAAGGATGTCAACACTTTTTACTCAAATGGAAACAGTCAATTATTATCCCACTGTTTGCTGCTGCCAAAGATGCAATCCTAACAAGGGTATCGAGTGTATGTTACACTAGAAAAGGTCACTCTTGGATCATAGCACTTTATGTCCAGCTTCTGTACTTTAGTTGAGGGTACACAGTCCTTCTTTCACTCTATAGGCAATGTGACAGACAGGCATAGCAACAGGAGGTAATGAAGACAGTCCCACAGCTAGTGACATTAATAACTACCCCTGGAAACAAAAGTGAGGCCGAAGTATGATACATCACCCTCTGTTATACAGCAGAGTGGATATCATACAACACCGCCTGTATAGTGGAAGGGTAAGGTTGATTACCATACAACAATATCATAAAACAGTGCCTGGATGGACAGTAGCCTATGTCTCTTTAGCTATTATCTTCACCATACATTCCACGGTTTATTCTGCACCACAATAAGACCCTTTCTTGTCAAAGAGATGAGGGGATGGAGGGAGGGACGCAAGAAGTGAGGGAGGGATGGAAAGAAGAGCACTAAAAGCAGGGGAATGACATGATGAGGATTGCAGGAGGATGAGAGGATGTTTATTCGGAGCACTCTCAGACAAAGGTATGGACTGAATAACAGAAAAACACACGGCTGAAGTCATGTGGCTGAGTGGAGCTGCTGTGAAACCATGCTGCCATCTAGTGGGAGAAAGATGTATGGTGCATTTTTCTTTTGTTCGCCGACGTTCTGTACACAGTGATTTGGCTGAGCTTCTTTTGCTGTATGGTGATGGTGTTGAAAGTATAGCCTAGAATGTAAAATCGAGAGGTCTCGTTTTAAATGGCACCATATTCCCTACCTATATAGTGCACTACTTTTGACCAGAGTCCTATGGACCCTTGTCAAAAGTAGTGCACTATGAAGGAAATATGGTGCCATTTTTGGACACAACTATAGATAAATCAACCATATGTTACCTATATGTCCACTGTATGATCTAACATTTTGTGAAAAGATTTACATTCCCGTTCCTTCATTTTCTTTAGTTCAGTTTGTAGACTGGTACAGTATAGTCTGTGGCTGTTGAAAGACACTAGGTACAGCATCATGGGTATTACCATTAAAGGGTATCATGACCCAATGTCCTCCTCCTCCACCTCCTCCTCTTTCCTCTACATTTTGTCTCAGTAAATACACCAAGAGTTGGGGCGCACTCGTGGAGGGAAACTTTACCAATTGGCCGTTTTCTAAATACCCGGGACCGGAAGACGTTTTAATTAACCTCTGAACTCTGCCGGATAAATGGCATTCAATAAACGAGGCAAAACGCGGCGCGGAGAATATAAGGGGGAATGTGGGGGAGAGACAACAGGGCCTGAGGGGTACTCGTCAGGGCCGACTAGAAGCGAGAGAGAGGCCTCTGTGTTCTGCCACCCAAAAATTATTAATTATACTATTATTAATTATATCCTCGCAGGTCCACATGGAAGAATCCCAACATATCCCTGGCAGCAGACTCAGGTAATTGAAACGTTTACACAGGCACCCTACAAACTGTGTGTGGAGTTATTTGACGGTGGTGGAGGCGTGTGTGTGTGTGTGTGTGTGTGTGTGTGTGTGTGTGTGTGTGTGTGTGTGTGTGTGTGTGTGTGTGTGTGTGTGTGTGTGTGTGTTCTTTCATGTTGCCTGACGGTTCTATCCACCTCTGCTTGGCTGGCCTAACAGTCAAACGGACTGGGCCTTAACTCTGTATCACCTGATTCAGCATTCAGAGCTACTACTGTAGGAAACAACGTGAGACAGACGAAATATACGTCAGGATACGTCAGAAATCACAAAGCGATGTGGAGAGATGAGCTGCCTGTGAACACAGCTTGGGGCTTCCATTGGCATTTGTTGCCAGGGATAATGAATGGGGTGCCGCCATATCTGTATGCTGTTGAAAAGGATATGGACAATGGAAAAGGTTGAGTACGAGAGAAGTATGTTGAGCAGGAGAGAAAACATTGTTTTAATTTGCTTCGACTGTGACAAATCTGTGACAAAATTATTTTCTCCGGTGCCCCCAATTTTAATTCATGGAGTTTAGGGGCACATCTTGGCTCTCCTCCTCTGTGGTTTAAGTGCCCGTCTTGTGCAGACAGAGAAAGTGTAACTGCAATGGAGGATCACAGCGGCTGTTATTACGGAGAATGCTGCTCCTGGCAATGAGGCATAGGCACATAAAGGCTCAAACTAGCCTCATCAGCACAGTAATGGTCACTTTCGCTCACTCAGTCTCTCTCTCTCAGTCTCTCGCTCTCTCTCACACACATACACCAACTCTATCTCTATCTGTAGTAGTCAGTGACAACTAGGAGGGAGGATCATCTTTTGGATGTATTCCCTGCAAAATCTGTAGATATGAATCATAAAGAGCTCATAAAACTAAAAACTACAACAGCAGGTGGAGGCATGTTGATGGCAAGAGTTCACAGATTGTAAGTCAATTCCAGGTATTCTCTCTCTAGAATACCTGGAATATGACAGAGAGGCAATATAACAGACAGCGATAGCAATAGGAGGTAATGTCGACAAGCCCACAGGTAGTGACAGTAATAACTACCGCTGGAAACAGAAGAGTGAGGATGGAGTATGATGTATCAATTGGCCCTGGTCAAAAGTAGTGCACCATATACAATGCCAGTTGGGATGCAGAAATGGAAATGATCATCCACAATACAGACAGGTTTGTATGATATGCACTCTGCTGTATAACAGAGCGTGATAGGGTGCCATTTGCGACACATCCCTTGGAACATTCTGTGCCAACATGTAGCAGAGTGGCTTGACAAATGTGTACGCATGTGTGATGCTGGGTGGTGATGGGTAAAAAAAAAAAAAAATCCATACAGTTACATATTGCAATATTATTTTGGGATGATATTATATCTGTCATTTTTGTAGGTAGCATTAGCTACAGCTAGTCGGCTGTACCTGAGCCAAAACTCCAGTATTTTTCATCCTATTCTCCAACTTTAATAGTGTTTTCAGCACTTTTATTTCCCTGACTGATCAAAACGTGTTTTCTCATGCGCGCATGTCTCTCTGCAGCAGACATATAGTAAGCCGTATGTTTGGAACATCAAATCTCAATAAAATTGCAGCATCGAATTGCAATACAAAGAATCATAAGAATTGTGAGAATCGCAATACATATCGTATCGGCACCTAAGTATAGTTATAATATCGTATCATGAGGTCCCTGGCAATTCACAGCCCTAATGCTGCTGCCTATGGCTCATCCCCCACACTGTTTGTCTGCATCTAACGTGCTTCACAGCGGTCGGCCAGGCGAGAGACGATCGTTCCAATAACAAAATTAACACGCAGAGATACGTGTGGTCTAAAGGGCATGGACTGGACAAGACAAGGAGTGACCTGTCCGTCTATCCATTCATCTGTCATGGCACGTCCTCGCCGGTCGTTACAACCCCTTCCTTCTCCCTCCTAGTCCTACCCTTGTACAGGATAAATGTGTCTGAATATTAATGGTAATGATGGGGAAGGGTACAGATTCATAAAGAGGGGAGTTTGCCGCTGGCTAAATGAGGATGTAAACGTGTGTCACATCGCGGCTCGCTGTTTTCCCAGCACCACGTCCCGCATTAAGAATTCTGCCACCGCGCCTCCTCCTTGCCAAAGACTCTCCCTCCAACGGGAGATTTCAGAGGATTTACCACTGTGAATGTATATCAGGGGCTCCAACTCCGGGGTCCAGCTGTGCACATCTAAAGAACACAAGGACGCCGCACAAGACTACACACACTCTCCTTGTGGCAGAGAAGAAGCCACAGCAGCCGTAATGTGGCTCTCAGGCAGGAAACAGCTACTGGTTTAACATGACCAATAATGTAACACTAACATTAGCACTAGCACAAACACTACCACTTTCAAAAACACTACAGTAACACTAACACAAACATGACACCCTACAGTACGCACTACCACTTCTGTAACACTAACACAAAAACTACACCCTACAGTACACATTACCACCTCTGTAACACTAACACAAACACTACACCCTACAGTACACACTACCACTACTAACACAAACACTACACCCTACAATACACACTACCATTACTAACACAAAAACTACACCCTACAGTACACACTACCACTACTAATACTAACGAAAACACTACACCCTACAGTACACACTACCACTACTAACACTAACACAAACACTACACCCTACAGTACACACTACCACTACTAACACTAACACAAAAACTACACCCTACAGTACACACTACCACCACTAACACTAACACAAACACTACACCGTATAGTACACACTACCACTACTAATACTAACACAAAATCTACACCCTACAGTACACACTACATCTACTAACACTAACACAAACACTACACCCTACACTACACACTACCACTACTAACACTAACACAAACACAACACACTACAGTACACACTACCACTACTAATACTAACACAACCACTACACCCTACAGTACACACTACCACCACTGTAACACTAACACAAAAACTACACCCTACAGTACACACTACCACTACCGACACTAACACAAACACTACACCCTACAGTACACACTATCACTACTAACACTAACACTACACCCTACAGTACACACTACCAATACTAATACTAACACAACCACTACACCCTACAGTCCACACTACCACTACTAATACTAACACAAACACTACACCCTACAGTACACACTACCACTACTAATACTAACACAAACACTACACCCTACAGTACACCCTACCACTACTAACACTAAGACAAACACTACACCCTACAGTACACACTACCACTACTAATACTAACACAAACACTACACCCTACAGTACACACTACCACTACTAACACTAACACAACCACTACACCCTACAGTACACACTACCACTACTAATACTAACACAAACACTACACCCTACAGTACACACTACCACCTCTGTAACACTAACATAAACACTACACCCTACAGTAAACACTACCACTACTAACACTAACACAAACACTATACCCTACAGTACACACTACCACTACTAATACTAACACAAACACTACACCCTACAGTAAACACTACTACTACTAACACTAACACAAACACTACACCCTACAGTACACACTACCAACCACTACACCCTACAGTACACACTACCACCTCTGTAACACTAACACAACACTACACCCTACAGTACACACTATCACCTCTGTAACACTAACACAACCACTACACCCTACAGTACACCCTACCACTACTAACACTAACAGTACACCCTACAGTACACACTACCACTACTAACACTAACACAACCACTACACCCTACAGTACATCCTACCACTACTAACACTAACACTACATCCTAGAGTACACACTACCACTACTAACACTAACACAAACACTACACTCTACAGTACACACTACCACTACTAACACTAACACAAACACTACACCCTACAGTACACACTACCACTACTAACACTAACACACCCACTACACCCTACAGTACACACTACCACTACAAATACTAACACAAACACTACACCCTACAGTACAGACTACCACCTCTGTAACACTAACACAAACACTACACACTACAGTAAACACTACCACTACTAACACTAACACAATACCCTACAGTACACACTACCACTACTAATACTAACACAAACACTACACCCTACAGTACACACTACCACTACTAATACTAACACAAACACTACACCCTACAGTACACACTACCAACCACTACACCCTACAGTACACACTACCACCTCTGTAACACTAACACAAATACTACACCCTACAGTAAACACTACCACTACTAACACTAACACAAACACTATACCCTACAGTACACACTACCACTACTAATACTAACACAAACACTACACCCTACAGTAAACACTACCACTACTAACACTAACACAAACACTACACCCTACAGTACACACTACCACTACTAACACTAACACAACCACTACACCCTACAGTACACACTACCACCGCTGTAACACTAACACAACACTACACCCTACAGTACACACTACCACCTCTGTAACACTAACACAACCACTACACAGTACAGTACATACAACCACTACTAACACTAACACAACCACTACACCCTACAGTACACCCTACCACTACTAACACTAACACTACATCCTAGAGTACACACTATCACTACTAACACTAACACAAATACTACACTCTACAGTACACACAACCAGTACTAATAATAACACAAACACTACACCCTACAGTACACACTACCACTACTAACACTAACAAAAACACTACACCCTACAGTACACACTACTAATACTAACACAAATACTACACCCTACAGTACACACTACCACCTCTGTAACACTAACACAAACACTACACCCTACAGTACACACTACCACTACTAACACTAACACAAACACTACACTCTACAGTACACACTACCACTACTAATACTAACACAAACACTACACCCTACAGTACACACAACCACCTCTGTAACACTAACACAAACACTACACCCTACAGTACACACTACCACTACTAACACTAACACAAACACTACACCCTACAGTACACACTACCACTACTAACACAAACACTACACCCTACAGTACACACTACCACTACTAACACTAACACAAACACTACACCACCCTACAGTACACACTATCACTACTAAAACTAACACAAACACTACACCCTACAGAACACACTACCACTACTAACACTAACACAAAAACTACACCCTACAGTACACACTACCACTACTAACACTAACACTAACACAAACACTACACCCTACAGTACACACTAACACTACTTATACTAACACAACCACTACACCCTACAGTACACACTACCAGCACTGTAACACTAACACAAACACTACACCCTACAGTACACACTACCACTACTAACACAACCACTACACCCTACAGTACACACTACGACTACTAATACTAACACAAACACTACACCCTACAGTACACACTACCACAACTAATGCTAACACAACCACTACACCCTACAGTACACTCTACCACCTCTGTAACACTAACACAACCACTACACCCTACAGTACACACTACCACTACTAACACTAACACAACCACTACACCCTACAGTACACACTACCACTACTAACACTAACACTACATCCAAGAGTACATACTAGCACTACTAACACTAACACAACCACTACACCCTACAGTACACACTACCACTACTAACACTAACAGTACATCCTAGAGTACACACTACCACTACTAACACTAACACAACCACTACACCCTACAGTAAACAATCCCACTACTAACACTAACACAAAAACTACACCCTACAGTACACACTACCACTACTAACACAAACACTACACCCTACAGTACACACTACCACTACTAACACTAACACAAAAACTACACCTTACAGTACACACTACCACTACTAACACTAACACAAACACTACACCCTACAGTACACACTACCACTACTAATGCTAACACAACCACTACACCCTACAGTACACACTACCACCTCTGTAACAATAACACAACCACTACACCCTACAGTACACACTACCACTACTAACACTAACACAACCACTACACCCTACAGTACACACTACCACTACTAACACTAACACTACATCCAAGAGTACATACTAGCACTACTAACACTAACACAACCACTACACCCTACAGTACACACTACCACTACTAACACTAACAGTACATCCTAGAGTACACACTACCACTACTAACACTAACACAACCACTACACCCTACAGTAAACAATCCCACTACTAACACTAACACAAACACTACACCCTACAGTACACACTACCACTACTAACACAAACACTACACCCTACAATACACACTACCATTACTAACACAAAAACTACACCCTACAGTACACCCTACCACTACTAATACTAACACAAACACTACACCCTACAGTACACACTACCACTACTAACACTAACACAAACACTATACCCTACAGTACACACTACCAATACTAATACTATCACAAACACTACACAATACAGTACACACTACCACTACTAACACTAACACAAACACTACACCCTACAGTAAACACTACCACTACTAACACTAACACAAACACTACACCCTACAGTACACACTACCACTACTAACACTAACACAACCAATACACCCTACAGTACACACTACCACCGCTGTAACACTAACACAACACTACACCCTACAGTACACACTACCACCTCTGTAACACTAACACAACCACTACACCCTTCAGTACATACAACTACTACTAACACTAACAAAACCACTACACCCTACAGTACACACTACCACTACTAACACTAACAAAACCACTACACCCTACAGTACACACTACCACTACTAACACTAACACAAACACTACACAGTACACACTACCACTACTAACACTAACACAAACACTACACCCTACAGTACACACTACCACTACTAATACTAACAAACACTACACCCTACAGTACACACTACCACTACTATCACTAACACAAACACTACACCCTACAGTACACACTACCACTACTAACACTAACACAACCACTACACCCTACAGTAAACCCTACCACTACTAACACTAACACAAACACTACACCCTACAGTACACACTACCACTACTAACACTAACACAACCACTACACCCTACAGTACACACTACCACTACTAACACTAAGACAACCACTACACCCTACAGTACACACTACCACCACTGTAACACTAACACAAACACTACACCCTACAGTACACACTACCACTACTAACACTAACACAAAAACTACACCGTACAGTACACACTACCACTACTAACACTAACAAAACCACTACACCCTACAGTACACACTACCACTACTAACACTAACACAAACATTACACAGTACACACTACCACTACTAACAATAACACAAACACTACACCCTACAGTACACACTACCACTACTAATACTAACAAACACTACACCCTACAGTACACACTACCACTACTATCACTAACACAAACACTACACCCTACAGTACACACTACCACTACTAACACTAACACAACCACTACACCCTACAGTAAACCCTACCACTACTAACACAAACACTACAACCTACAGTACACACTACCACTACTAACACTAACACAACTTCTACACCCCACAGTACACACTACCACTACTAACACTAACACAAACACTACACCCTACAGTACACCCTACCACTACTAACACTAACACAAACACTACACCCTACAGTACACACTACCACTACTAATACTAACACAAACACTACACCCTACAGTACACACTACCACTACTAATACTAACACAAACACTACCACCTCTGTAACACTAACACAAACACTACACCCTACAGTTAACACTACCACTACTAACACTAACACAAACACTACACCCTACAGTACACACTACCACTAATAACACTAACACAACCACTACACCCTACAGTACAACCTACCACTAATAACACTAACACAACCACTACACCCTACAGTACACACTACCACTACTAACACTAACACAACCACTACACCCTACAGTACACACTACCACCACTGTAACACTAACACAAACACTACACCCTACAGTACACACTACCACTACTAACACTAACACTACACCCTACAGTAAACACTACCACTACTAATACTAACACATCCACTACACCCTACAGTACACACTATGACTACTAATACTAACACAAACACTACACCCTACAGGTCACACTACCACAACTAATACTAACACAAACACCACACCCTACAGTAAACACTACCACTACTAACACTAACACAAACACTACACCCTACAGTACACACTACCACCTCTGTAACACTAACACAAACACTACACCCTACAGTAAACACTACCACAACTAACACTAACACAAACACTACACCCTACAGTACACACTACCACAACTAACACTAGCACAACCACTACACCCTACAGTACACACTACCACTACTAACACTAACACAAACCCTACACCCTACAGTACACACTACCACTACTAACACAAACACTACACCCTACAGTACAGACTACCACTACTAACACTAACACAACACCCTACAATTCACACTACCACTACCAACACTAACACAAACACTACATCCTACAGTACACACTACCACTACTAATACTAACACAAACACTACACCCTACAGTAAACACTACCCCTACTAACACTAACACAAACACTACACCCTACAGTACACACTACCACTACTAATACTAACACAAACAATACACTCTACAGTACACACTACCACTACTAATACTAACACAAACACTACACCCTACAGTACACACAACCACTACTAATACTAACACAAACACTACACCCTACAGTACACACTACCACTACTAACACAAACACTACAACCTACAGTACACACTACCACTACTAACACTAACAACACCACTACACCCCACAGTACACACTACCACTACTAACACTAACACAAACACTACACCCTACAGTACACCCTACCACTACTAACACTAACACAAACACTACACCCTACAGTACACACTACCACTACTAATACTAACACAAACACTACACCCTACAGTACACACTACCACCTCTGTAACACTAACACAAAAACTACACCCTACAGTACACACTACCACTACTAACACTAACACAAACACTACACCCTACAGTACACACTACCACTACTAATACTAACAAACACTACACCCTACAGTACACACTACCACTACTATCACTAACACAAACACTACACCCTACAGTGCACACTACCACTACTAACACTAACACAAACACTACATCCTACAGTACACACTACCACTACTAACACTACACCCTACAATACACACTAACACTACTAATACTAACACAAACACTACACTCTACAGTACACACAACCAGTACTAATACTAACACAACCACTACACCCTAAAGTACACACTAACACTACTAACACGAACAAAAACACTACACCCTACAGTACACACTACCACTACTAACACAAACACTACACCCTACAGTACAGACTACCACTACTAACACTAACACAACACCCTACAATGCACACTACCACTACCAACACTAACACAAACAGTACATCCTACAGTACACACTACCACTACTAATACTAACACAAACACTACACCCTACAGTAAACACTACTACTACTAACACTAACACAAACACTACACCCTACAGTACACACTACCACTACTAATACTAACACAAACACTATACCCTACAGTACACACTACCACTACTAATACTAACACAAACACTACACCCTACAGTACACACAACCACTACTAATACTAACACAAACACTACACCCTACAGTACACACTACCACTACTAACACAAACACTACAACCTACAGTACACACTACCACTACTAACACTAACACAACCACTACACCCCACAGTACACACTACCACTACTAACACTAACACAAACACTACACCCTACAGTACACCCTACCACTACTAACACTAACACAAACACTACACCCTACAGTACACACTACCACAACTAATACTAACACAAACACTACACCCTACAGTACACACTACCACTACTAATACTAACACAAACACTACACCCTACAGTACACACTACCACTACTAACACTAACACAACCACTACACCCTACAGTACACACTACCACTACTAACACTAACACAACCACTACACCCTACAGTACACACTACCACCACTGTAACACTAACACAAACACTACACCCTACAGTACACACTACCACTACTAACACTAACACTACACCCTACAGTAAACACTACCACTACTAATACTAACACAACCACTACACCCTACAGTACACACTATGACTACTAATACTAACACAAACACTACACCCTACAGGTCACACTACCACTACTAACACAAACACTACACCCTACAGTACAGACTACCACTACTAACACTAACACAACACCCTACAATTCACACTACCACTACCAACACTAACACAAACACTACATCCTACAGTACACACTACCACTACTAATACTAACACAAACACTACACCCTACAGTAAACACTACCCCTACTAACACTAACACTAACACAAGCACTACACCCTACAGTACACACTACCACTACTAACACAAACACTACAACCTACAGTACACACTACCACTACTAACACTAACACAACCACTACACCCCACAGTACACACTACCACTACTAACACTAACACAAACACTACACCCTACAGTACACACTACCACTACTAATACTAACACAAACACTACACCCTACAGTACACACTACCACCTCTGTAACACTAACACAAACACTACACCCTACAGTACACACTACCACTACTAACACTAACACAAACACTACACCCTACAGTACACACTACCACTACTAACACTAACACTACACCCTACAGTACACACTACCACTACTAATACTAACACAAACACCACACCCTACAGTAAACACTACCACTACTAACACTAACACAAACACTACACCCTACAGTACACACTACCACTACTAATACTAACACAAACACTACACCCTACAGTACACACTACCACCTCTGTAACACTAACACAAACACTACACCCTACAGTAAACACTACCACTACTAACACTAACACAAACACTACACCCTACAGTACACACTACCACAACTAACACTAACACAACCACTACACCCTACAGTACACACTACCACTACTAACACTAACACAAACACTACACCCTACAGTACACACTACCACTACTAACACAAACACTACACCCTACAGTACAGACTACCACTACTAACACTAACACAACACCCTACAATACACACTACCACTACCAACACTAACACAAACACTACATCCTACAGTACACACTACCACTACTAATACTAACACAAACACTACACCCTACAGTAAACACTACTCCTACTAACACTAACACAAACACTACACCCTACAGTACACACTACCACTACTAATACTAACACAAACACTACACCCTACAGTATACACTACCACTACTAATACTAACACAAACACCACACCCTACAGTACACACTACCACTACTAACACTAACACAAACACTACACCCTACAGTACACACTACCACTACTAATACTAACACAACCACTACACCCTACAATACACACTACCACTACTAATACTAACACAAACACTACACCCTACAGTACACACTACCACTACTAATACTAACACAAACACTACACCCTACAGTATACACTACCACTACTAATACTAACACAAACACCACACCCTACAGTACACACTACCACTACTGACACAAACAATACACCCTACAGTACAGACTACCACTACTAACACTAACACAACACCCTACAATACACACTACCACTACCAACACTAACACAAACACTACATCCTACAGTACACACTACCACTACTAATACTAACACAAACACTACACCCTACAGTAAACACTACCCCTACTAACACTAACACAAACACTACACCCTACAGTACACACTACCACTACTAATACTAACACAAACACTACACCCTACAGTATACACTACCACTACTAATACTAACACAAACACCACACCCTACAGTACACACTACCACTACTAACACTAACACAAACACTACACCCTACAGTACACACTACCACTACTAATACTAACACAACCACTACACCCTACAATACACACTACCACTACTAATACTAACACAAACACTACACCCTACAGTACACACTACCACTACTAATACTAACACAAACACTACACCCTACAGTATACACTACCACTACTAATACTAACACAAACACCACACCCTACAGTACACACTACCACTACTAACACAAACACTACACTCTACAGTACACACTACCACTACTAATGCTAACACAACCACTACACCCTGCAATACACACTACCACTACCAATGCTAACACAAACACTACACCCTACAGTACACACTACCACTACTAACACTAACACAACCACTACACCCTACAGTACACACTACCACTACTAATACTAACACTACACCCTACAGTACACACTACCACTACTAACACTAACACAAACACTACACCCTACAGTACACACTACCACTACTAATACTAACACAAACACTACACCCTACAGTACACACTACCACTACTATCACTAACACAACCACTACACCCTACAGTACACACTACCACTACTAATACTAACACAAACACTACACCCTACAGTACACACTACCGCTACTAACACAAACACTACACCCTACAGTACACACTACCACTACTAATACTAACACAACCACTACTGTCACGTCCTGACCATAGTAAGATGTTATTTACTATGGTAGAGTAGATCAGGGCGTGACAGGGGGTGTTCTATGTTCATTTTCTAGTTTTGTTTTTCTATGTTGGTTTTGTTTGGGATGATCTCCAATTAGAGGCAGCTGGTCCTCGTTGTCTCTAATTGGAGATCATACTTAAGTAGGGTTTTTTTCCACCTGGGTTTGTGGGAGATTATCTTTGAGTCAGTGTATGTTTCACCGCTGCGTCCCGGTTTGTTGTTTTTGTCATTCAGTTTATTTATGTATTGCATAGTTTCACAGTGTAAATAAAATGTGGAACGACACACACGCTGCACTTTGGTCCGCACATTCCTACGACAACCGTGACAGAATCGCCCACCACCAAAGGACCAAGCAGCGTGGTCAGCAGGACAAATGGACTTGGGAGGAGATATTGGACGGGAAAGGACCCTGGAGGCAGGCTGGGGAGCATCGCCGTCCTAAAGAGGAATTTGAGGCAGCGAGAGCGGAGCGGCGATACTATGAGGCACTATACCAACCACGAGGCAAGTGCGAGAGGCAGCTCAAGAAATCTTTTGGGGGGGCACATGGGGAGTTTGCCAGAGTCAGGTTGGAGACCTGAGCCAACTCCTCGTGCTTACCGTGAGGTGCGTGTCACCAGTCTGGCGCCACCTTTGCCAGCCCCACGCATCAGGTCTCTAGTGTGCCTGCCCAGTCCAGTGTGTCCTGTTCCTACTCCTCACACTCGCCCTGGGGTGCGTGTTACCAGTCTGGAGCCACTTGTGCCAGCTCCACGCATCAGGCCTCCAGTGTGTCTTCCCAGTCCAGAGCTTCCAGCGACAGTTCCCAGTCCAGAGCTTCCGGCGACGTCCCCCAGTCCGGAGCCTCCAGCGGCGTGCCCCAGTCCGGTGAGACCTGTTCCGGCTCCACGTAAGAAGCCTCCAGTGATGATCTATGGTACGAAGCCTCCAGTGATGATCCATGGCATGAAGCCTGTAGGGATGATCCATAGCCCGGAGCCTGTAGGGATGATCCATGGCAAGAAGCCTGTAGGGATGATCTATGGCCCGGAGCCTGTAGGGATGATCCATCGCACAAAGCCTCCAGTGGTGATCCATGGCGCGGAGCCTGCAGTGATGATCCATGGCATGGAGCCTGCAGCAACGGCCTACAGTCCGGAACCTCCTGAGACGTCCTACAGTCAAGAACCTCCTGAGACGTCCTACAGTCAAGAACCTCCTGAGACGGCCTACAGTCCGGAACCTCCTGAGACGGCCTACAGTCCGGAACCTCCTGAGACGGCCTACAGTCCGGAACCTCCTGAGACGGCCTACAGTCCGGAACCTCCTGAGTCTCCTGAGACGGCCTACAGTCCGGAACCTCCAGCGGCGGCCTGCAGCCCAGAGCCTCCAGCGGCGGCCTGCTGCCCAGAGCCTCCGGCGATGATCTACGGTCCGGTTCCTCCGACGACGATCCACGGTCCGGTGGCACAAAAGCAGAGGGATCAGCGGGCGGACATTGTCTGGAATCTCACCTTCCAGACAATCACTGGTACAGCTGATTAGCTGTCCTGAGTCAAATATCTAGAAAAACAAATTTAAGTGGGACCATCCTACTACTCATCTCAAATCACCGTATCCTACTATTCTCAACACCAATGGGAACCGTCGACATGACTGTCTAGCCTATCTTCCAAGGAGCATCTTCCAGAGTGAACAAGAGTAGAAGACTGTTGGACAATCAGAGCCTTATAAGCGTGCCGCTGAAAGGCCAACCCATCACCCTCCCTAAGGAGGGCTGGTTCCAACAGAGATCCACAGCAAACGAAGGCATGCACACGTAAATACATTCATGATTTCTTACTCCAAACGGGCGGTGGTTTGTGTGTAAAGTATATGATTACTGTGAGAATAGTTTATAAAATGTAACAACAAGAAGTGTCTATTTTTCTTTCTCACTCTTTTTCTCTCCCTCTCCATGTCGATGTGTAAAAAACCACCATATTGTGTCAGTCCACTAGGGACCTTTTTCTCATGTATTAGGTTGGTATGTTTATTCTGTGTTATTATTTAGTTAGCTTGTAAATAAATAATTAAACCAAGGTTACGACTGTTCAGAATGATGATATAATAAGAGGTTCTGATTAATATGTTGACTGTTTTATGGATGTGATAGGTAAAGACCTTTAGAGTTTCGTTCGGGAGATGGTAACTCTTCAAACAACTGCTCTCGTGGTGCCCCAAATTCCTAATGAGTTAATAGTTACATGATTCATTTAAATCGGGTAACAATTAAAGTTAGTTGATTCGATAAATAACATTCATCAGATTATTGAAAGTAAAGTCGATAACGCTGAAGGAAAAACACATTTGGATTTGTCCTAGTCATTAAAGCACAACACGGGGGCTCCTTGGTCAACCCCCTCACACCCTCACTTGGAACTAGAGCTTTAAAGCAGCAGTGCATGCCATGTTATCAATCAATAAGAGCATGGGGATACGAGGAGATACACAGAGAACAACAAAATGCTAAAAAAATTGAAAGCAACAGCAAACTATTGAGTTTCTCTGTATTGAGACTACAATTATGCAGTTTGAATATCATTTGATTTAGCTACTCCAATTCAAGCTAATATACATAAAGTTCCATTTCTGTATTATAATTTCAACATAGGCTGCTGTTAGTACTTTAGCTATGAAAATGCTCTACAATCTATAGATAGGGGCATGTTGGTGCTGGTGTCACGTCCTGACCCTTGTAAGATGTAATTTTCTATAGTAAAGTAGGTCAGGGCGTGACAGGGGGTGTTTTGGGTGGTTTTCTATGTTTTCTATTTCTATGTTTAAGTTCTAGTTTTTCTATTTCTATGTTTTTTGGGGGGTTGATCTCCAATTGGAGGCAGCTGGTCCTCGTTGCCTCTAATTGGAGATCATATTTAAGTTGTTTTTTTTTCTATTGTGTTTGTGGGTAGTTGTTTTTACGTTTTGTTGTCTGTTGCCTGATGGAACTGTTTGCTGTAATTTTGTTTCCTTGTTTAGTTTTCATTAACCTCTCTAGGGCCAGTGGGACGAAATCGTCCCACCTACGTAACAGCCAGTGGAATCCTGTGGCGCGTTATTCAAATACCTTAGAAATGCTATTACTTCAATTTCTCAAACATATGACTATTTTACAGCATTTTAAAGACAAGACTCTCGTTAATCTAACCACACTGTCCGATTTCAAAAAGGCTTTACAACGAAAGCAAAACATTAGATTATGTCAGCAGAGTACCCAGCCAGAAATAATCAGACACCCATTTTTCAAGCTAGCATATAATGTCACATAAACCCAGAAGACAGCTAAATGCAGCACTAACCTTTGATGATCTTCATCAGATGACAACCCTAGGACATTATGTTATACAATACATGCATGTTTTGTTCAATCAAGTTCATATTTATATAAAAAAACAGCTTTTTACATTAGCATGTGAACTAGCATACCCCCCCCCCCGCAAACTTCCGGCGAATTTACTAACAATTTACTAAATTACTCATGATAAACGTTCACAAAAAGCATAACAATTATTTTAAGAATTATAGATACAGAACTCCTCTATGCACTCGATATGTCCGATTTTAAAATAGCTTTTTGGTGAAAGCACATTTTGCAATATTCTAAGTAGATAGCCCGGCATCACAGGGCTAGCTATTTAGACACCCAGCAAGTTTAGCCTTCACCAAACTCCGATTTACTATTAGAAAAGTTTGATTACCTTTGGTGTTCTTCGTCAGAATGCACTCCCAGGACTTCTACTTCAATAACAAATGTTGGTTTGGTCCCAAATAATCCATAGTTATGTTCAAACAGCGGCGTTTTGTTCGTGCGTTCAAGACACTATCCGAATGGTAAATAAGGGTCACGCGCACGGCGCATTTCGTGACAAAAAAATTCTAAATATTCCATTACCGTACTTCGAAGCATGTCAACCGCTGTTTAAAATCAATTTTTATGCCATTTTTCTTGTAAAAAAGCGATAATATTCCGACCGGGAATCTGCAATTAGGTAAACAGACGAAAGAAAATAAAGCACGGGGTCGACTCGGGCACGTGCCTAAGCCCATTGTCCTCTGATCGGCCACTTGTCAAAGGCGATAATGTGTTTCAGCCAGCTCCACGAGAGAAGCCTCCAGTGATACTCTATGGTCCGAAGCCTGTAGAGATGATCCATGGCACGAAGCCTGTAGTGATGATCCACTGCCCGGAGCCTGTAGGGATGTTCCATGGCACGAAGCCTCCAGAGGTAATCCATGGCCCGGAGCCTGTAGAGATAATTCATGGCAAGAAGCCTGTAGGGATTATCCATGGTCCGGAGCCTGTAGGAATGATCCATGGCCCGGAGCCTGTAGAGATGATCCATGGTATGAAGCCTCCAGCGACGCTCCCCGGTCCGGAGCCTCCAGCGACGCTCCTCGGTCCGGAGCCTCCAGCGACGCTCCCCGGTCCGGAGCCTCCAGCGACGCTCCCCGGTCCGGAGCCTCCAGCGACGCTCCCCGGTCCGGAGCCTCCAGCGACGCTCCCCGGTCCGGAGCCTCCACGACGCTCCCCGGTCCGGAGCCTCCAGCGACGTTCCCCGGTCCGGAGTCTTCACCGACGGCCCGCAGCCCGGAGTCTTCAGCGACGGCCCGCAGCCCGGAGTCTTCAGCGATGGCCCGCAGCCCAGAACCTCCAGTGGCGGCCCGCAGCCCAGAACCTACAGCGGCGGCCCGCAGCCCAGAACCTCCAGCGGCGGCCCGCAGCCCAGAACCTCCAGCGGCGGCCCGCAGCCCAGAACCTCTAGCGGCGGCCCGCAGCACAGAGCCTCCGGCGAGGATCTACAGTCCGGTTCCTCCGACGACGATCCACGGTCCGGTGTTACAGAAGCAGAGGGATCTGCGGGCGGAGCGGGGGTTACACCCCGAACCGGAGCCACCTCCACTGCTGGAGGATCTTCTGGATGGTAAGGTTCTGGGTACTGCACTAGAACCGCCATAGACAATTGTCACCCTCCCTACACTCCCTTTTTGTTTTGTGGTTTCTTTTGTTGTTGTTTTTAGCTGCATTCGGAGTCTGCACCTTTTGGGGGGGGGTACTGTCACATTTACATTTATATTTACGTCATTTAGCAGACACTCTTATCCAGAGCGACTTACAGATTGGTGCATTCACCTTATGATATCCATGTCCTGACCCTTGTAAGAAATCATTTTCTCTAGTAAAGTAGGTCAGGGCGCAACAGGGGTTGTTTTGGGTGGTTTTCTATGTTTTCTATTTCTATGTTTAAGTTCTAGTTTTTCTATTTCTATGTTGGCTTTTTTGGGGTTGATCTCCAATTGGAGGCAGCTGGTACTCGTTGCCTCTAATTGGAGATCATATTTAAGTTGGTTTTTTTTCTATTGTGTTTGTGGGTAGTTGTTTTTCCGTTTTGTTGTCTGTTGCCTGACGGAACTGTTTGCTGTCGTTTTGTTTCCTTGTAAAAGTGTTTCGTTTTCATTAAAGAATATCATGAGCACTCAACACGCCGCGCCTTGGTCCCCTCTATACGACGCACGTTACAGCTGGCAGCTTCAAAAGCACGTAAAGGTAATACAAATCCCTTAACTTCATTGTAATTAAGCTTTCAGTGAAGGTTCTCAGCGCAACACATATTCAGCCGCTGAGAAACATGCCTTTCCTGTCATCGAAGCCTGAGTTTAATATCACAGCGTGGTGAGCACAAACACAGTAATTGAGAGGTGAGCTGGATGAGACGAGATGAGGCATAAAAAAACAGACCGATCGTGATAAAAAAACAGAAGAGAAGCAGCATCACTTTGGCTCCCGCAACAATAACCCTTGTATGAAAAAAGGTACACAGAGTGACACACACACACATACACAGGCCTATGCAATGAAGCCTGGGTAATTTAGCATTGCGGTTAAAAGAGATGGGCTGAAAGCTTTTTGTAAAATTTTCAATCCGGCGGCATACACAGAGAGCCAGCCAGAGCCAATTTCTGTGGAATAAAAAGCAGGGGTTGCAAAAGAAGTTTGACCTTGGAGATGGGTACGAGTTGAACATAAAATTGAACATTCAACAAAGTCCGTCATCAACAAGGGGAAATGTTTTCACCTGTAAAGTCATTAATTTTACATAACCTATGGGTTGTTATTAAAGGTCCAAGGTAGCTATTACTTATGAGTCTGTCAAGCAAGACTAGTCAGACTACCTAGTACTTGGGGCTCGCCTTGAGTCTAACAACAAGGTGAACAAAGTGTAAAGATGGGGGTTAGGTCACGCATTATTTTTCCTCTCCTTTCATCAAGTCAAGCAAAACCCCACAAGGGGGCAGTATTGAGCTTTGAACGGAGAGTTCCATGGGAATGCTCATTGATCAACCCATCATTTCCTACTAAAACCACAACTATTCTTGCCTCACACCTAGCAAGGACAGGACACCATGTAAGTTGCATGACATGTATAAATACATGTAACTGCAAAGTGATCAGAAGCTACAATTATTTCAAATTTAGGTATCGTTTTATAATGTAGGCTGTTAGTTGTTATTAGTGGAATAATCTTCTCTTCTCAATGATGAAGATTCACAGACTGCTGGGCTGGCAAGCTAAAGGCTCGACTTCTTCGTACTTGGATATAAACTGCTACTCACACTCAACAGAGACGTGGAAGACACACGACAACAGGTTGAACTGATACAAATTCACGGTTTATTATCACACTATGCTAGATAGGCACACTCTTATAATTCATAACACAAAGGGAGGCGCTTGAACATAATGTTAAAGCCATACGAGTGTTACACCATTTTCTACTGAATATCACCGGGTATCAGACAGGCATTTATAGTGCATCTTTACTGGTAACAGGAAGTAGTAACACTGTAATTACAGTAACCAAACTCTTTGTATCACCCTCGCTATTTTATGGTTGTCTAGTAGTTAGCAGTGATCTGTATAAACCCTGGATGACAGACAGGGGATCGCTGTAATGAAGCCACCGTGCAGTCATCTTGGTACTCCTCCAATGTAAAAAATATTTTGGTAGCAATATCAATGCATTTACCCATAGGTTTATAGACCAATAAGATGGCCCCAAATGTGTTCAAATTCGGTGAAGGGTCGGAGAGGTACTCAGATCCAGACTCATTGTGGAAATAAACTAAAATCTGTGGGCGTGGCGTAGCGTTTGGCCGGAGCAAGGAGTCTGGGTATCCAGGCAAGCTCTCTGTAGCTCTGATGGAGCTCTCTGTAGCTCTCTGATGGAGCTCTCTGTAGCTCTGATAGAGCACTCTGTAGCTCTCTAATGGAGCTCTCTGTAGCTCTGATAGAGCACTCTATAGCGGTCTGATGGAGCTCTCTGTAGCTCTCGGATGGAGCTCTCTGTAACTCTCTGATAGAGCTCTCTGTTGGAGCTCTGTAGCTCTCTGATGGAGCTCTCTGTAGCGCTCTGTAGCTCTCTGATGGATCACTCTGGAGCTCTCTGTTTGAACGAGGGCTGAGTCAAGTGAACTTGAGTTACCGAGTTAAGTGAGAAGTCACGACAGGGTTACGCTGATACACTCACTCCTGTCTCTCTCTTTGATCTATGTGCTCTCTGTGCTGAGCGTCAGCATGATTTTAGAGCTGTGACTCGGGTCTGCGCAGCGAACCAGGTAAGTACTGTTCTGTAGAGGCTTAGCCTGAGCAGAGCTCCCTGCCTGAAGATTACGAAGAAGAGAAGAGTGGTGCATAGTATGAGACACAAAAGCACCCACATTAACATGATGTGAATATAGAGGGCAATAGAAAAGAAAACTGCTACATTTCTTTGCCAAAAGATGTTTGAATGTGCCACAGCAAACTGTCAACACATCACATCTAGTGATATCATTATTATGACAACCAGTGGAGACAGAGATCCACCTGAAGATCAGAGACTCTCTGGTGAACAGTAAAAGAACAATGTGATTGGTAGCTCGTACTAAAAAGGACCCACGGGGAGTTTCAGACATAGAAGCAGTAACCATGTCCATTCTACCCATTACATCTCTATGGTTCAAAACAAGTAGTGGTTGAAGGTGTACAGGGGAGCAATTGTAATCCTATAGTACATATGCATTGAGTGTACAAAACATTATGAACATGACAGACAGACCAGACGAATCCAGGTGAAAGCCATGATCCCTTTTTGATGTCACTTGTTAAATCCACTTCAATCAGTATAGATGAAGGGGAGGAGACCGATTAAAGAATTTTTAAACCTTGAGACAATTGAGACATGGATTGTGCATGTGTTCCATTCAGAGGGTGAATGGGCAAGACAAAAGATTTAAGTGCCTTTGAACTTGGTATGGTAGTAGGTGCCAGGCACACCGGTTCGTGTCAATAACTGCAACACTGCTAGGTTTTCATGCTTAACAGTTTCCAGTGTGTATGAAGAATGATCCACCACCCAAAGTCTAATCCAGCCAACTTTACACAACTGCGGGAAGCATTGGAGTCAACAAGGGCCAGCGTCCCTGTGGAACACTTTCGACACCTTGTAGAGTCCATGTTCTGAGGTGCAACTCAATATTAGGAAGGTGTTCTTAATGTTTTGGAAACTCAGTGTACACGGCCAGGGACGTCACAATACCAATACGGATTGTAATATGGATTGTAATTCTCACGATTCTATAGGTATTGCGATTAGATATTGCAATTTTATTGCAATTTGACGTTCCAAACATATTGCTCACTATATGTCTGCTGCAGAAAGACAAGAGAGAGCATGAGAAAACAGGTTTTGATTAGTCAGGGAAATACTGTACTGAAAACAGGGGCTCTACATTCATTCTTATAGGGGGTCACTGTGGATAATGGTGGCTATATACACTTGGTTCAAAAGAAGAGTTACAGTATCGGACTTACCATCATCTTCTCAAAGAGGGCGTTAATCTCCTTCTCGGAGAGGTTCATGGAGCGGTCGTCGAAGAGAGGCTGGGGCATGGGCATCTCTACCTGAATGGACATGGGGTCTGTGGAGTGCTGGATCAGGGGCTTGTCCTTCTTATTCCCAGTCTTCCGGAAACTGGTGATCCGGTCACGCTAAAGGGGAAAGAGAGGGTGGCATTACCAAAGTGTGTATGGTAAGTGTTATGACATATAGTATTTAACTAGGAATATTTCCCTAGGCTTCAGGCTTTCTGAATGCTTACATACTGTAGAGTTGAGTGATACTGTCATATGCCTGCCATGTTTTTCAAGCTCCTTCCCAACCTTTAAGCAGGCATCAGCTGGGCTCAATTACAGGTTGGGATGGTACCACAGGCCAGCTAAAGTAAAGGGTTTTGCCTGTGACAAGAGATGGACTGATAATGTGTGTTCATCTTCTGTTTTGTCATAAAAAAATGTTAGATTAAATGATAATGTGCTTTAACAAGGGGTAACATTGCTTGCTCTATTTCATACTGGCTTTGATGTATTAATCTGTACAGTTCATGTGTATCTGAATGAAAACATGGTACATAATAAAATGGTACACTGTTAAATACAGCGACGTCATAGATTTTACTTACCTTCACACTTACCATTAACCCTGTAGACTAGGATTGTTCAAAACCATAGACTGTTATGGGAGTCTGTATATACTCTCCTCACAGACAGTACTCAGCTATTCTAGCTACACCGATGAATTAAGAACGAATGTCAATCGCATAAGTAGAAATACATTTACCTGAGCTGTGCTTGATTTAGTTTGCCTGGTGCAATGGGACAAATGGAATCATCACAAAAGTGCAAACTGCAAGCGTTAAATCAAGCGCACCTCATATGTATTCAGGGCCGACGACAGAAGACAGACCAAGATCAAACGAGATGCCGCAAGCAGCACACACCTTTGTTACACAGTCAGAAGAGGGTAAGTCCATGCACCAGTCGCTGTTAGTTAGTTTCAGTGGTATTAGCTATATGGGTTTAGGGGTCATGCTTGTGTGAAATGAATGAATGAACATACATATGAAAAAGAGTAAGACAAATCAATTAAGACAACATTTTATTAATGATAGCACACCTGAATCTACACTGAAATTATTGTGGACGGACCAGTGAAAGACAAACCAATGATGTTCAACATGATTGTAGAATCTACATGTAATACAATCCATTGAATCAGCACCAGTGTTTTACCCAAATAGTTGTTCTTTGTTAATGAATTATTAAGAGGAATAATAACAAATATAAGCCTATCATAACCGATTCAGAATACTGTTGGGCTGATATTTGACTGATTAGGCTAGGCATTCATAAAAAAAAAATCATATTAAATTACGTTATCATTTGGGCACATTAAATAACCATAAAATACTGTAATGACAATAATACAGGAACCCTACTTGGTTAACAGAGGGCACCGTTTCACTCTTGTTTCATTGATCCATCCACAGATTTCAGTTCAACATCCTGTGCAGCCATGACACAAAGAGAAGATGATGACGCAAAACAAAATACACAAAGAAATGAAAACAGGACGCCTTACCATGTCGTCAGCCAATGTTTTTATGTGTATGTTCTGTTGAAGGGAAGGCACATTGTGAAAAATAAGATCCAACTGAAAATGACAGCCCCATGGTGTGCATGTGAAGGAGAATATCCAAAATGTCACAATAAACAGTAACAGATGAACACACATGCAAACGTGACAGAAATGTCATAAAGACCCAGACGAACCCATATGAATGAACCCATGAATAACCACACCTATGAATAACACCAATGCCAAGAGTATGCAAAGCTGCCATCAAGGCAAAGGGTGGCTGCTTTGAAGAATCTCAAATATGAAATATATTTTGATTTGTTAAACACTTTTTTGGTTACTACATGATTCCATATGTTATTTCATAGTTTTGATATCTTCACTTTGTTCTTTAAATAGTAAAAATAAAGAAAAACCCTTGAATGAGTAGGTTTGTCCAAACTTTTGACTGGTACTGTATGTTTCACAAATTTGGACAGCACAGTACAGTACAGTAAAGTAAAGAAAAGTAGAGTGCAGTACAGTACACTAGAGTAGAGTACAGTATAATGTACTGTATTGTACTGTACTATACTGTACTGAACATATTTACTTTACTCTACTCTACTGTACTCTGATCTGCTCTGCTGTACGCTACTCTACTGTGCTCTACTGTGCTGTAATGTCCAAATTTGGGAAACATAAACATTGGTCCAGCCTGGTCTGGTCCGGACTAACCAAATGTGGCCTTGTTTGGGGACGGAGCTCATTAGTATAATAGCCAATGTGTAGAATTATAACTAAATATGCAAAATAAGGTTATTGCATATTTTAACCTTTGTGTACCTATTCAGGATACAAACACCATAAAGAGAATAATATGCATATTCATAATTATGCATTTCCGTATAGTACAGATCAGGGACACATGATGTAATTCTGTTACCGTAATTCCATTACCGGTTATAAATCCACTTAACCTACTGTAGTTCAATAACTGAAATATTTTTTTTCCCAAACTCAAGAGCTGTGTTCGAATACTCATACTAACTGCACTAACCGTACTACTTGTGATGTAAATTGAGTATGTAGTATGCTTATTGGACATGTATGGATATGGATATAGTATGGATATAGTTAGAATGCCAAAAGTTCCCGGATGTCGTACTACATTTGCCAAAATACGAAGTATACAAGCAGTGGACACTATTTCTGTGCTTTAGGGCCCATAATGAAATTCTTCAGAAAATGGGCGTGGCTTCACAACATTTTCAGATTTCAAGAAAATGGTGGAAAATATGCAGCCGAAGTCCGATGAGAGCGGATACAAATTCATTGCTTTAACTAATTATAACAAATGTTAATAAAATGTTGAGCAATGTAATAAAGCAATGACTTTTCAAACAAGTTACGTTACACGTTATTTTGGCTGACAATTTGTTAGCTACGCTAGCCTTACGAACCACATTGGATATCGTTACAGCAGTTGCTTGTATGTAACCAGTATGTTAGCTAGCTACCTAACGTTAGTTGGCTACAAATACATCGAACTTGCCAGTATATGAACTATATGATATCTAACTAACTAACCAACATTTATTGACTTGACTATTGACGTCATTCTTAGCTTAGCTAAGTGGTATAGTCGTTGTGTGTTCTCAGTGGACATTGTTAATGAAGTCGTAAGATGTCTAGCTAGTAATTTGTTAGCTATGCTAACCAGCTAGCAAGAAGTTACATAGCAACAGCATCAACTTCCGATAGACACTTAACTGAATGGATACCGTTTGTTTACATTATACTAAAATTAACTAATAGTATATAGTATGTAGTATACAGTATGTTAGTATGGGTATTCGAACACAGCTAAGGTGTCATGTCATAGCTGACACCCCATTCTTTCAGCAGACATAATTTAATTTTAATTCGGGAAACAGATATTTAACCGTCTTTAAATATCTGCTCCGAATTAATTGGAATATGTGGTCACATAAAAAGGGGAGATTTTCCAGTTATTCTGTAACCAAACTTTGAATATGCACAGTTCCTCCAGTAAATGTGTATTTGTGAAATTTTAGGTGCAAATTGTTCAAAGTAGTCTTTGTGCATAGAGTTGTATGGTTTGAAATCAATGGTTTTTGTTTGGCAAACATTTTAAAGCGAAAAATCTAAGTGAAATTCCGTTACTGTGGAATTGCCCTGAACCACATGTAGGCTAAGTTCCTCCATCTAGTACACAAACCCCTAAACTAACACATTAAAATCCACTTCAGACACTTAAGCAACAATAACAGACATAAATAAGAATTTGTTCTTAACTGACTTGCCTAGTTAAATAAAGGTTAAATAAAAAATATTGAAAATAATTTAAACAGTCATCACTAGCATGTCTCCGCCCAGTACCCTGCCCTGAACCTTAGACACTGTCACTAGCCGGCTACCATCTGGTACCCTACCCTGCACCTTCGAGACTGCTGCCATATGTACAGTTGAAGTCGGAAGTTTACAAACACCTTAGCCAAATACATTTAAAATCAGTTTTTCACAGTTCCTGACATTTAATCCTAGTAAAAATTCCTTGTCTTAGGTCAGTTAGGATCACCACTTTATTTTAAGAATGTGAAATGTCAGAATTATAGTAGAGAGAATGATTTATTTCAGCTTTTATTTCTTTCATCACATTCTCAGTGAATCAAAAGTTTACATACACTCAATTAGTATTTGGTAGCACTGCCTTTAAATTGTTTAACTTGGGTCAAACGCTTCGGGTAGCCTTCAACAAGCTTCCCACAATAAGTTGGGTGAATTTTGGCATATTCCTCCCGACAGAGCTGGTGTAACTGAGTCAGGTTTGTAAGGCCTCCTTGCTCACACACACTTTTTCAGTTCTGCCCACACATTTTCTATAGGATTGAGGTCAGGGCTTTGTGATGGCCACTCCAATACCTTGACTTTGTTGTCCTTAAGGCATTTTGCCACAACTTTGGAATTATGCTTGGGGTCATTGTCCATTTGGAAGACCCATTTGCGACCAAGCTTTAACTTCCTGACTGATGTCTTGAGATGTTGCTTCGATATATCCACATAATTTTCCTCCCTCATGATGCCATCTATTTTGTGAAGTGCACTAGTCCCTCCTGCAGCAAAGGACCCAAACAACATGATGCTGCCACCACCGTGCTCCACGGTTGGGATGGGTTTCTTCGGCTTGCAAGCCTCCCCCTTTTTCCTCCAAACATAACGATGGTCATTATGGCCAAACAGTTATATTTTTGTTACATCAGACCAGAGGACAAATCTCCAAAAAGTACGGTCTTCGCCCCCATGTGCAGTTGCAAACCGTAGTCTGGCTTTTTTCATGGCGGTTTTGGAGCAGTGGCTTCTTCCTTGCTGACCGACCTTTCAGGTTATGTCGATATAGCACTCGTTTTACTGTGGATATAGATACTTTTGTACCTGTTTCCTCCAGCATCTTCACAAGGTCCTTTGCTGTTGTTCAGGGATTGATTTGCACTTTTCGCACCGAAGTACGTTCATCTCTAGGAGACAGAACACGTCTCCTTCCTGAGCGGTATGACAGCTGCGTGGTCCCATGGTGTTTATGCTTGCGTGCTATTGTTTGTACAGATGAACGTGGTACCTTCAGGCATTTGGAAATTGCTCCCAAGGATGAACCAGACTTGTGGAGGTCTACAGTTGTTTTTCTGAGGTCTTGGCTGATTTCTTTTGATTTTCCCATGATGTCAAGAAAAGAGGCACCGAGTCTGAAGGTAGGCCTTGAAATGCATCCACAGGGACACCTCCAATTGACTCAAATGATGTCAATTAGCCTATCAGAAGCTTCTAAAGCCATGACATAATTTTCTGGAATTTTCCAAGCTGTTTAAAGGCACAGTCAACTTGGTGTATGTAAACTTCTGACCCACTGGAATTGTGATACAGTGAATTTTAAGTGAAATAATCTGTCTGTAAACAATTGTTGGAAAAATGACTTGTGTCATGCACAAAGTAGATGTCCTAACTGACTTGCCAAAACTATAGTTTGTTAACAAGACATTTGTGGAGTGGTTGAAAAACAAGTTTTAATGACTCCAACCTAAGTGTATGTAAACTTCCGACTTCAACTGTAGACCCCCGAAAAACCTCCCAAAACAGATGTTTGTTTCCTTTCCAGACACAAGGCATACATTGCCAATGGCCTGTGGCTCTGCTGCGGACGGCCGTTTGTAAAGATGCCTCAGTCACACACTGACACAGGAAGCAGGAAACAACACAACACCATATGCTGTGGCGCTATGCTGTGGGGGCTGTGATGCACTAACGATCGGGGAATGTGGTGTGTTGTGGCCATAAAGCGGACCTCCTGCCGAGGGGGTTCTCTCCTCGGTTAATCTCAGGCTATCGCTCTCAACGGCTTTACACTGCAACTCCTCGAGCCGTTAGCCCCATAGCTCCCTGAGGCTAAAGACTGCAGCTAGCGGACGCTCAAACTGCCATATCTATTACTTCTATGTATTAACAGTTGGGAGGTGTTTTCTGTCAGGGATAGAGCCTCTATCTATGAATTTCCACATCTAGGTCTAGGGCCTATGGACTATGTGAAAGTGTTATTGAATTACTCCTTCGAGGCAGCCTTGTCAAGATGATACCTGCATACTATCACTGCTCCAAAAGGTTATGCGAGGTAACAGAGAGCAATGTCTCGAATGTATTGCTCAGGTGATGCCAACAGTGTCATGCCAGCAAAAACGCTGACATTACACATCCAAGTATATCTGGCCAAATTATAAAAGACTAGCATTGTAATTTAGAATTCCATAAAGGGAGTGTGGAAGATGTGAAAAGATTATTCTTGTCTATCAACAGTGAAAAGTCACCGGGGTCTGACAACTTGGATGTAAAATTGCTGAGGATAATAGAGGACGATATTGCCACTCCAATTTGCCATATCTTCAATTGAAGCCTACTAGAAAGTGTGAGCTCTCAGGCCTGGAGGGAAGCAAAAGTAATTCCGCTACCTAAGAATAGTAAAGCCGGCCTCCCGAGTGGTGCAGCGATGTAACGCACTGCATCGCAGTGGTTCAGGCATCACTTCAGACTCATGTTTGATCCCAGGCTGTGTCACAACCGGCCGTGACTGGGAATCCCATAGGGCGGCGCACGATTGGCCCAGCGTCGCCCGGGTTAGGGAAGGGTTTGTCTGGGGGGGGATTTACTTGGCTCATCACGCTCTAGCGACTCCTTGTGGCCTGCCGGGCATTTGCAGGCTGACTTCAGTCGTCAATTGAATGGTATTTCCTCTGACACATTGGTGCAGCTGGCTTCCGGGTTAAGCGGGCGGGTGTTAAGAAGAAGCGCAGTTTGTTTGTTTCATGTTTCGGAGGACGCATGACTTGACCTTCCCGGGCCCGTTGGGGAGTTGCAGCGATGGTACAGCGATGAGACAAAAAAATTATATCTAAAAAATATTTCTAAAGAAAACATACAAAATAATTATATATAAAAAAAGGTAAGCCACCTTTACTAGCTCGAATAGCCGACCAAATCAGCCTGTTACCAACCCTTACGAGACTTTTTGAAAAAATTGTGTTTGACCAAATACAATGCTATTTTACAGTAAACAAATTGACAACAGACTTTCAGCATGCTTATAGGGAAGGACATTCAACAAGCACAGCACTTATACAAATGACTGATGACAGATTAAGAGAAATTGATAATAAAATGATTGTGGGGCTATTTTGTTAGACTTCAGTGCGGCTTTTAACATTATCGATCATAGTCTGCTGCTCGAAAAACTTGTGTTTTGGCTTTACACCCCCTGCTATATTGTGGATAAAGAGTTACCTGTCTAACAGAACACAGAGGGTGTTAATTAATGGAAGCCTCTCCAACATAATCCGGATAGAATCAGGAATTTCTCAGGGCAGCTGTCTAGGCCCCTTAATTTTTCAATCTTTACCAACAACATGCTACTGGCTTTGAGTAAAGCCAGTGTGTCTATGTATGCGGATGACTAAACACAATACACGTCAAGTACTACAGCTACGGAAATGACTGCAACACTTAACAAAGAGCTACAATTAGTTTCATAATAAGTTAGTCCTAAATATTTCAAATACGAAAAACATTGTATTTGATACAAATCATTCACTAAACCCTAAACCTTAACTAAATATTGTAATGAATAATGTGGAAATTGAGCAAGTTCAGGTGACTAAACTGCTTGGAGTAACCCTGGATTATAAACTGGTCAAAACACATTGATACAACAGTAGCTAAGATGAGGAGAAGTCTGTCCATAAAAAAGCGCTACTCTGCCTTCTTAACAGCACTATCAACAAGGCCGGTCCTACAGGCCCTAGTTTTGTCGCACCCTGACTACTGTTTCAGTCGTATGGTCAGGTGTCACAAAGACGGACTTGCAACACAAACATAGGCACAGACATATGGACACACACGATAACATATGCAGTATACACACACGTACACAAGGATTTTCTGTTGTAGATATGTGGTCATAGAGTAGAGGCAGTAGGGCACAAACATAACGTGGTGAAATCGGTTTTGAATGTATTGTAATATTTAAAATATATACAAAATTGTATAACAGCATTAATTTTGCTGGACCCCAGGAAGAGTAGCTGCAGCCTTGACAGCAGTTAATGGGAATCCATAATAAATACAATACAATAAAACAGGGCCAAAGCATTGTCAGAAGAACTGTTGTGCTGTAAACTGAAATGGTTAGCTTTACTGACAGATAATGACCCCTAAATATGTGACTGTGGATAATCACAAAGATACGTTGATTAGGCTACACATTATCTATCAACTTAAGAAGCATTAGCTAATAGGGTTGTAGTCTCAATCATAACGCTAAACTAACTCCTAGTTTATGGCTCACTAAATAGCCAGGGACCTCAAGTTATGATATTATCCCAATAATTTGGTGCCGATACGAGATACAGTTAAAGTCGGAAGTTTACATACACTTAGGTTGGAGTCATTAAAACTCGTTTTTCAACCACTCCACACATTTCTTGTTAAGAAACTATAGTTTTTGCAAGTCGGTTAGGACATCTACTTTGTGCATGACACAAGTCATTTTTCCAACAATTGTTTACAGACAGGTTATTTCACTTATAATTCATGTGTCACAATTCCAGTGGGTCAGAAGTTTACATACACTAAGTTGACTGTGCCTTTAAACAGCTTGGAAAATTCCAGAAAATTGTCATGGCTTTAGAAGCTTCTGATAGGCTAATTGACATCATTTGAGTCAATTGGAGGTGTACCTGTGGATGTATTTCAAGGCCTACCTTCAGACTCGGTGCCTCTTTGCTTGACATCATGGGAAAATCAAAAGAAATCAGCCAAGACCTCAGAAAAACAACTGTAGACCTCCACAAGTCTGGTTCATCCTTGGGAGCAATTTCCAAATGCCTGAAGGTACCACGTTCATCTGTACAAACAATAGCACGCAAGCATAAACACCATGGGACCACACAGCTGTCATACCGCTCAGGAAGGAGACGTGTTCTGTCTCCTAGAGATGAACGTACTTCGGTGCGAAAAGTGCAAGTCAATCCCTGAACAACAGCAAAGGACCTTGTGAAGATGCTGGAGGAAACAGGTACAAAAGTATCTATATCCACAGTAAAAAGAGTCCTATATCGACATAACCTGAAAGGCCGCTCAGCAAGGAAGAAGCCATTACTCCAAAACATCCATAAAAAAGCCAGACTACGGTTTGCAACTGCACATGGGGACAAAGATCATAATTTTAGGAGAAATGTCCTCTGGTCTGATGAAACAAAAATAGAACTGTTTGGCCATAATGACCATCGTTATGTTTGGAGGAAAAAGGGGGAGGCTTGCAAGCCGAAGATAACCATCCCAACCGTGAAGCACGGGAGTGGTAGCATCATGTTGTGGGGATGCTTTGCTGCAGGAGGGACTAGTGCACTTCACAAAATAGATGGCATCATGAGGGAGGAAAATTATGTGGCTATATTGAAGCAACATCTCAAGACATCAGTCAGGAAGTTAAAGCTTAGGCGCAAATGGGTCTTCCAAATGGACAATGACCCCAAGCATAATTCCAAAGTTGTGGCAAAATGCCTTAAGGACAACAAAGTCAAGGTATTGGAGTGGCCATCACAAAGCCCTGACCTCAATCATACAGAAAATGTGTGGGCAGAACTGAAAAAGCGTATGCGAGCAAGGAGGCCTACAAACCTGACTCAGTTACACCAGCTCTGTCAGGAGGAATGGGACAAAAGTCACCCAACTTATTGTGGGAAGCTTGTGGAAGGCTAGCCAAAATGTTTGACCCAACTTAAACAATTTAAAGCAATGCTACCAAATACTAATTGAGTGTATGTAAACATCTGACCAACTGGGAATGTGATGAAAGAAATAAAAACTGAAATAAATCATTCTCTCTACTATAATTCTGACATTTCACATTCTTAAAATAAAGTGGTGATCCTAACTGACCTAAGACAGGGAATTTTTACTAGGATTAAATGTCAGGAATTGTGGAAAAACTGAGTTTAAATGTAGTTGGCTAAGGTGTTTGTAAACTTCCAACTTTATATTGCGATTCTCACTATTTGATAAGTACTGCGATTGGATACTGTGATTTTATTGCAATTCAATGTTCCAAACATATTGCTCACCATACAGTGCATTCGGAAAATATTCAGACCCCTTTTTTCACATTTTGATACGTTACAGCATTATTCTAAAATTATTAAATAAAACATTTTTCTCATCAATCTACACACAATACCCAATAATGACAAAGTGAAATTCTTGGAAATGTATTAAAAAAAATAAACAGAAATACCTTATTTACATCAGTATTCGGACCCTTTGATATGAGACTCGAAATTGAGCTCAGGTGCATCCTGTTTCCACTGATCATCCTTGAGATGATATACAACTGGTTTGGAGTCCACCTTTGGTAAATTAAATTGATTGGACAATATTTGGAAAGGCACATATCTGTCTATATAAGATCCCACAGTTGCCAGTGCATGTCAGAGCAAAAGCTAAGCCATGAGGTTAAAGGAATTGTCCGTAGAGCTCAGAGACAGGATTCTGTCGAGGCACAGGTCTGGGGAAGGGTACCAAAAAATATCTGCAGCATTGAAGGTCCCCAAGAACACATTGGCCTCCATCATTCTTAAATGGAAGATGAACGAGGGAAAGATGAACGGAGCAAAGTTCAGAGATCCTTAATGAAAACTTGCTCCAGAGCCCTCAGGACCTCAGACTGGGGTGAAGGTTCACCTTCCAATAGGACAAAGACCCTAACCTCAAAGGCAAGACAACGCAGGAGTGACTTCGGGACAAGTCTCTGAATGTCCTTGAGTGGCCCAGCCAGAACCCGGACTTGAACCCAATCGAACATCTCTGGAGACTTGAAAATAGCTGTGAAGCAACGCTCCCCATCCAACCTGATAGAGCTTGAGATGATCTGCAGTGAAGAATGGGATAAAGTCCCCAAATACAGGTGTGACCAGCTTGCAGTGTCATACCTAAGAAGACTCGAGGCTGTAATTGCTGCCAAAGGTGCTTTAACAAAGTACTGAGTAAAGGGTCTGAACACTTACGTAAATGTTATATTTCAATTTTAAATTAATTTATTTTTGCTTTGTCATTATGGGGTATTGTGTGCAGGTTGGTGAGGAAAAGCAACAATTTAATCCATTTTAGAATAAGGCTGTAACGTAACAAAATGTGGAAAATGTTAAGGGCTCTGAATACTTTCCAAATGCACTGTATGTTTGCTGCAGAGGGACAAGAGAGAGCCATGAGAAAGCAAGTTTTTATCAGTTAAACAAATTGGAGTTTTGTGCAGGTACAGCCAACTATCGCAAAAATAATATTGCGATATTGTCAAAACGATATATGGTCAGAAATAATATCCAGAAAATATGTAACTGTATCTATTTTTCCCCCCATCATTACTTTCAAACACTGTCTCTACAAGTGTGTAAACATTGCAAATTTTTCAAATGGGGTAATTTAACATATTTTAATCAATTTAACAACAAGGGAACCTCTGTTGAGCTAATCGTCTTTACTTTAGGGGAAACCATCAGTTTACTTCTGCACAGTCATTATCCTACGGCAACACCACAACAATGCAATTTACCACATAACAACAATTAACCATGCACGTCCTCTGGGCTTCTCTGGCTTATTAAAACCTCAACTCTTTCATTGTAATAAATGTTTATTGCCCAACATTAATTCCTCAAAATAACCCAAATCCAATTAGCCCTCAGCTCTTCATTATCGAAATAGGATTTTGTTTAGATAAAGGTTAATAAAATTGAAAAACCGAATGCAATTTTGCTGGATTCATGGGTCCATTTGAGTATGGGGAATATCACGAGTATGCCTCATTTGGCAAGAGTTTTTAAATACAAAGGACTACAGTCGTGGCCAAAAGTTTTGAGAATGACACAAATATTACATTTCACAAAGTCTGCTGCCTCAGTGTATTTAGATATTTTTGTCAGATGTTACTATGGAATACTGAAGTATAATTACAAGCATTTCATAAGTGTCAAAGGCCTTTGTTGACAATTACATGAAGTTAATGCAAAGAGTCAATATTTGCAGTGTTGACCCTTCTTTTTCAAGACCTCTCCAATCCGCCCTGGCATGCTGTCAATTAACTTCTGGACCACATCCTGACTGATGGCAGGCCATTCTTGCATAATCAATGCTTGGAGTTTGTCAGAATTTGTGGGTTTTCGTTTGTCCACCCACCTCTTGAGGATTGACCACAAGTTCTCAATGGGATTAAGGTCTGGGGAATTTCCTGGCCATGGACCCAAAATATCGATGTTTTGTTCCCCGAGCGACTTAGTTATCACTTTTGCAAGGTGCTCCATCATGCTGGAAAAGGCATTGATCGTCACCAAACTGTTCCTGGATGGTTGGGAGAAGTTGCTCTTGGAGGATGTGTTGGTACCATTCTTTATTCATGGCTGTGTTCTTAGGCAAAATTGTGAGTGAGCCCACTCCCTTGGCTGAGAAGCAACCCCACACATGAATGGTCTCAGGATACTTTACTGTTGGCATGACACAGGACTGATGGTAGCGCTCACCTTGTCTTCTCCGGACAAGCTTTTTTACGGATGCCCCAAACAATCGGAAAGGGGATTCATCAGAGAAAATGACTTTACCCCAGTCCTCAGCAGTCCAATCCCTGTACCTATTTGCAGAATATCAGTCTCTTCCTGATGTTTTTCCTGGAGAGAAGTGGCTTCTTTGCTGCCCTTCTTGACGCCAGGCCATCCTCCAAAAGTCTTCTAATCCTAGGTCAGAGGTTCAATTGGTTTGCTCAAAGTGATACCACTAGGTGGTGTATGACATTTCCACAACTGCATGACATACTATCAATTCACGTCTTTCCATGCCAAACATGTAGGCCTAGTTTCAAATATGTTTTTTCTACATATGTTATTTTTACACCATTACGCCATCTGCACATGAAGCACTTCCTGCTCACTCAAAGGGGGAAGAAATCGCCATTAAAAACAGATGGGATTTTCAGAGTTCATCTAAAAAGCAGCATGGAGACATGATTACAAGGAAATCAGGGTTTTGCTTTAATTACTTGTAATTCATAACAAACAAAGGATGACTAGGAGTGCCTGGTGTTGTTGGCACTAATGACAGTACTGCCATGTGCCGCTACTAACAATTCTTGGCAACCTTGTGTCACTGCTCCCGCTCTCCCAGTCTCCTTCATAGCCTCTAGTATTCCAAATGTTCACTTCCACTTCCACTCTGCAATCACAGTTCGTCTGCATTCCTCACTATTGGATTTCCATTCTGGGCGTGGAAAGTGACGAATACTTCTACCCAGGGACATGTTCACAGAATTAAGTTGAGTGTGAATCCAAAAACCTGCTAGAATGTATGTAGCACTTTCTTCTTAGTTAAACCAAACAGCTTGAACATAGTGGTTCACAGTTTACACACTTATTTTTGGCCTCTCTGGTTTATATGGACCCATCAACACAGCTTATTCAGTAGTAAACAAAACCACAATGCACTGTATGTTGCTAAGGGACCATTTCTGTTGACAGACTGAAGTACTGACCTAGAGTTCGCTTAACAGGGTGTGTGCGTTTATGTGTGTGTGTGTATGTGTGTTTGTGTGTGTGTACATGTGTGTGTACATGTGTGCACTGGCGTGAAACAGATACAGACTCATTATATGGAAAGGCAGCAGACACCCCAGCACATCTGACAAAATGATGGCTTTGCACTACAAAGCTTAAAATACAGGTAAGGTCAAAAGTATATATACAGTAATATTGTGGACAGATTGACAGAAAGACTTGCATGCAGCGCTCCTACACAGCATGTCACATGAACGAGTCAGTTCAACTTCATTTACATCTGTGTGTTTGAGAAATGGTACCTGAAAAACTACACAGGCAGGCTTTAGTGTGTTGCAATTGCTACATGTTGTTGCTCCTCTTAAATTGTATTTTATAGGATCGAAATTAATCAAGTCTGACATTGTCTTCTCAATAGCTCATTACAGTGACTTAAAGGTACTGTGACTCTAGCCATATCCATGGGGCAGCAGGTAGCCTAGTGGTTAGAGCATTGGGCCATTAACCAAAAGGATGCAAGATCAAATCCCAAAGCTGATAAAGTGAAAATCTGTCATTGTGCCACTGAACAAAGCAGTTAACCCACTGTTCCTAGTCTGTCATTGTAAATAAGAATTTGTTCTTAACTTACTTGCCTAGTTAAATAAATGTTTAATAAAATAATTTAGCTCCTAATTGCAACCTGCAGTACCCCGTTCGGCCTTCAACTTGAGTTAAGGCGTCCACATGCTTCCCATCTGGAACAGTTTGTGCATCACAGGAGGTTGGTGGCATGTTAAATGGGGAGGACAGACTCGTGGTAATGGCTGGAGTGGAATTAGTGGAATGATATCAAACACATAGTTTCTATTTTGAGGAAGTGTATGGCTATGGAGTTTCAAGATAGACAAAGAGTACGATTGCCTCTTTTTTCAATTCTTTCGAGCGAAGGTCTTTTAAGGGAGTATGCGAGCACACTCATTTGGCTCGCCTAACCGAACTCAAGAATGTGGAAAGCGTTGCTCAATGAGAGGGGACATCACTGAGGTAGCCTACAATGTCACTTCCTGGAGTAGCTCAAACTGTGCATGTTATATACCCCTGAGCCTCCATCTTAACCGACTTCATTTGGCTTCAATGCGCTATTGAGTCTTCACATAAGAATAGTGGTGTCACGTGATTAGGGCCATCACCGACAAAAACAAACCTTGGTTGACTGAGAGTCATCCTGTTCTTTCGACCAATCAACATTTAAAAATGTTTAAACTTATTTTTCCATATATAAAACCAACTTGTCTGATGCTTTAAGCAAACTGTTTGATAAAATAAAAAAGACAGAAATTACTCAAGAAAGAGCCCGATGGTCACACAGTGTAAAAAAAAAGAAAGACAGCGAGTGCCTGTGTGATTGACGCAGGTTGTCTCACTCTCCTCCCTAATGCAGTGAAAAGGCACCACAGCACAGCAAATGTTTATTGCACTGTCCGTGCTGAATCTGTAACATCATTTCAACCATTTAGTTAGCGAAATCCCAAATTTGCTTAGAAAAAGCATTCTGTAATCCCTCAACCTTTGCTCTCTTTACCTGAAACATGTAAGCATCGCATGCATGTGAACAATAGGGACTGACCTATGACCTATCATAATCACATTAAAAATAGTTTTTTACAAACTCCGAAAACAGTAATGTGGAGAGCAAAATGGATGCAGAGGACGTTAAAAAGAAACTTGAAGCGGGCAAATGTTTACTGGTTGCTTAGGAGGAAAAGGGGAAGTCAGATCTGTGGAAAACTACTGGAAATCAAAAAAAAGAAGGGTATAGGAACAAGCGTTGCATGACTATTATGTGTGCCAAACAATTACTGTTAGATGACAATATTATTTTTTCTGACCATTTGGAACAATGTAAACAACAAATAAATAAATATTCAGTGCATTCAGAAAGTATTCAGACCCCTTGACTTTTTCCACATTTTGTGATGTTACAGCCTTATTCTGAAATGGATTAAATAGTTTTTCCCTCATCAATCTACACACAATATTCCATAATGACAAAGCAAAATAAACGGGTTTCTAGATACTTTTGCAAATGTCTTAAAAATAAAAACCAGACATCACATTTATAAAAATATTCAGACCCTTTACTCAGTACTTTGTTGAAGCACCTTTGGCAGTGATTACAGCCTTGAGTATTCTTGGGTATAATGCTAAAAGCTTGACACACCTGTATTTGGGGAGTTTCTCCCATTCTTCTCTGCAGATCCTCTCAAGCTCTGTCAGGTTGGATGGGGAGAATTGCTGCACAGCTATTTGCAGGTCTCTCCAGAGATGTTCGAATGGTCTCTGGCTGGGCAATTCAAGGACATTCAGAGACTTGTCCCGAAGCCACTCCTGCGTTGTCTTGGCTGTGTGCTTATGGTCATTGTCCTGTTGGAAGGTGAACCTTCGCCCCAGTCTGAGGTCATGAGTGCTCTGGAGCAGGTTTTCATCAATGAGAGCTCTGTACTTTGCTCCGTTCATCTTTCCCTCGATCCTGACTAGTCTCCAGGTCCCTGCCGCTGAAAAACATCCCCACAGCATGATGATGCCACCACCATGCTTCACTGTAGGGATGGTGCCAGGTTTCCTCTACACTAACGCTTGGCATTCAGGACAAAGAGTTCAATCTTGGTTTCATCAGACCAGAGAATATTGTTTCTCATGGTCTGAAAATCCTTTAGGCAGAGATGGTTGTCCTTCTGGAACATTCTCCCATCTGCAGAGAGGAACTCTGCAGCTCTGTAAGAGTGTCCATCGAGTTCTTGGTCACCTCACTAACCAAGGCCCTTCTCCCCTGATTGCTCAGTTTAGCCGGGCAGCCAGCTCTAGGAAGAGCCTTGGTTGTTCCAAAATTCTTCCACTCAAGAATGACGGAGGGGGCCTCCAGAGTAACACAGCGGTCTAATGCACTGCATCACAGTGCTTGAGGCGTCACTACAGCCCCGGGTTTGATCCCAGTCTGTGTCACAGTCGGCCGTGACCGGGTGACCCATGAGGCGGGCGCACAATTGGCCCAGGGTCGTCCGGGTTAGGGGAGGGTTTGGCCGGCCCGGGATTTCCTTATCACGTCGTGCTCTAGCGACTACTTGCGGCGGGCCGAGCGCCTGAAAGCTGACTTCGGTTGCCAGTTGTACGGCGTTTCCACTGACACATTGGTGCGGCTGGCTTCTGGGTTAAGCGGGCAGTGTGTCAAGAAGCAGTGCGGCTTGGCAGGGTCGTGTTTCGGAGGACGCAGGGCTCTTGACCTTCGACTCTTCCGAGTACGTAGGGCAGTTGCAGAGATGGAACTAGACTGTAACTACCAATTGGATATCATGAAATTGGGGAGAAAAAGCGGGGAGGGTAAAAAGTTCAAAATGATATATATATTTTTTAAACAGGTTGATGGAAGCCACTGTGTTCTTGGGGACCTTCAATGCTGCAGAAATATTTTGGTATCCTTCCCAAGATCTGTGCCTCGACACTTTCCTGTCTCGGAGCTCTACGGATAATTCCTTCGACCTCATGGCTTGGTTTTTGCGATGACATGCACCTTTTCAAATCATGTCCAATCAATTGAATTTACCACAGGTGGACACCAATCAAGTTGTAGAAACATCTCAAGGATGATCAATGGAAACAGGATGCACCTGAGCTCAATTTCGAGTCTCATAGGAAAGGGTCTGAATACTTGGGTAAATAAAGTATTTAATTTTTTATTTGCAAACATTTTTAAAAAATGTTTTCGATTTGTCATTACGAGGTACTATGTGTAGATTGATGATGATTTTTTAAATTTAATCCATTTTAGAATAAGTCTGTAACGTAACAAAATCTGGAAAAGGGAAGGGGTCTGAATTCTTTCTGAATGCACTGTATATACAGTACCAGTCAAATATTTGGACACACCTACTCATTCAAGGGTTTTTCTATATTTGTACTATTTTCTAAATTGTTGAATAATAGTGAAGACATCAAAACTATGAAATAACACATGGTAACCGAAAAAATGTTAAACAAATCAAAATATATTTTATATTTGAGATTCTTCAAAGTAGCCAGCCTTTGCCTTGATGACAGCTTTGCACACTCTTGGCATTCTCTTAACCAGCTTCATGAGGTAGTCACCTGGAATGCATTTCAATTAACCGTGCCTTGTTAAGAGTTAATTTGTGGAATTTATTTCCTTCTTAATGCATTTGAGCCAATCAGTTGTGTTGTGACAAGGTAGGGGTGGTATACAGAAGTCCATATTATGGCAAGAACAGCTCAAATAAGCAAAGAGAAACAACAGTCCATTATTACTTTAAGACATGAAGGTCAGTCAATATGGAAAATGTCAAGAACTTTGAAAGTTTCTTAAAAACCATCAAGCGCTATGATGAAACTGGCTCTCATGAGGACCACCACAGGAAAGGAAGACCCAGAGTCACCTCTGCTGCAGAGGATAAATTCATTAGAGTTAACTGCACCTCAGGTTGCAGCTCAAAGAAATGCTTCACAGAGTTCAAGTAACAGACACATCTCAACATCAACTGTTCAGAGGAGACTCAGGCCTTCATGGTCGAATTGATGCAAAGAAACAACTACTAAAGGACACCAATAATAAGAAGAGACTTGCTTGGGCCAAGAAACACAAGCAATGGACATTAGACTGGTGGAAGTCGGTCTTTTGGTCTGATGAGTCCAAATTTGCAATTTTTGGCTCAAACCGCCATGTATTTGTGAGACGTAGAGTAGGTGAACGGATGATCTCCACATGTGTGGTTCTTGCTGTGAAGCATGGAGGAGGTGGTGTGATGGTGTGGGGGTGCTTTGCTGGTGACACTGTCTGTGATTTATTTAGAATTCAAGGCACACTTAACCAGCATGGCTACCACAGCAATACACCATCCCATCTGGTTTGCGACTATCATTTGTTTTTCAGAAGGACAATGACCCAACACACCTCCACAGGCTGTGTAAGGGCTATTTGAGATGGTTTGTGATGAGTTGGACCGCAGAGTGAAGGAAAAGCAGCCAACAAGTGCTCAGCATATGTGGGAACTCCTTCAAGACTATTGGAAAAGCATTCCAGGTGAAGCTGGTTGAGAGAATGCCAAGAGTGTGCAAAGCTGGCATCAAGGCAAAGGTTGGCTATATGATTGTGTATGTGTTATTTCATAGTTTTGATGTCTTCACTATTATTCTATGGTGTAGAAAATAGTACAAATAAAGAAAAACCCTTGAATGAGTAGGTGTTCTAAAACTTTTGACCGGTAGTGTATATTTGCCTTTAAAGTTGGAGAACATCGACCGGTATTTCCATCAATGAATAAAAAGCGTTATTTATTTTTTAAGATACCGAAGAAGCTATTTAATTCACCCTCCATAAACCCAATCCCGACAGTGTCTATTTCATATCCAAATGTTTAGCTAGCTAGTTAACGTTTACATATATTCGCTAGCTAGCACAACATAGCTACTTAGCTAGATAGTGCAGTGTCCTTAGCTAGCTAGCTCGGCAGCTAACACAGGCAGTTATTTTATGTAAACTAGCTAATCCATTGTGATTTAATTATAATATCAATACTAGCTAAAGTGGTTAACTAGCTTGGAGGAAGTATTTAGTGTTTTGTGCATTGTGTCTGTGCACTTAGCTAGCTACCATCCCATAGCCTACATTGCATACGAAGTCTGACTGATTCAACCGTGGATGTACAGAGAAAATGCCGTTGCCATTTTAAAAGTAGAAATGGTTAGTTCGTCACTACCGTATCGTCATGCAGCAAGTACCGCTTTTGTTGTAGCAAGATAAGGAACGGCCTCCCACTGTGATAAGTAACAATCGGCAGATTCTCGGTGTGTTTCATGCTTTAGTGTCTGTTCATTTTTTTTTAACCTTTATTTAACTCGGCAAGTCAAGTAAGAACAAATTATTTTCAATGACAGCCTAGGAACAGTGGGTTAACTGCCTTGTTCAGGGGCAGAACAACCGATTTTTACCTCATCATCAAGACATTGAAGTCATGTGGAATGTGCCAATGTGCCAATGTACTGTATCGTGATAAAATGTAATCATGAGGTCCCTGCCAATACCCAGCCCTAGTAATTTACACCACGTCAATGTTGAAGAATGAGATTTATACTTCTTTATTCTTCTAATTGCCAAGAACAGGCCTGTATAAATATCTGACAGGGTGATGTCAGATCAGATGGAGTCGTTTCTTCCACAGCCAGTGTGACTAAAGCATTCTTCACCACTTCCTCTCTCCCACTTCCTGAGTGGCATGAAAAACTCACATGGTCCATTTCCTGCTGTTCTCTTCTCACACAGACCCTCTATCTCCACAATTGAGGACCAGGCCACCAGGGACACCATACAAAATCACAAAATGACATAGCAGTATCAGATAGAAGAATTTATATCTACCTCCATCAGCCAAGTTAGTTTTACCACAACAGTAGCACCACAGCACAACTGAGTCATTGAAATGTATGCATCCACTACTATTGATATGGTAGGCTTCTGTAATCAGTAGACCTTGTACTGTTGTGTTGTATCACTCTTTGGTGGCCATAGCATGTTAGCATATTAGCTGTGTTTGAACTAGGCCTATTCTTTCTTTCAGTATTCTTTATGAAAGTATCACGCCCCACCTTCACACATGCTAGCTGTGACCTGATGTGCACCCTAAAGCCCCTAAAACTGTCGCAAAATTTGAATCACTGAGGTATAACAATCCCTTCCTGTGTGTGTGTGTGTGTGTGTGTGTGTGTGTGTGTGTAAAAAGTGACAGTTATCAGCCTGCTGTCTGCCACCATTCAAAGCATGGTTGAGCCAGCAGCCACACACACACACACACACACACACACACACACACGCACACACACGCACACGCACACGCACACACACACACACGCACACACACACATTGAACTCTGTGTGACCTTTGAGATACTGATCTACACTAATCCTTTTGCTATAGCTAAAAGAGAGCATTGGTGAAAAGGAGCATGGCATTCTAGGAATTTGGCAGTCATACGTCTATACTGTCACCTGATCATATGAAAGTTCACATAAGGTACGCTAGTGTGGTTACAATGTAAGATGTTGTTTACTTGATGTTGTTTACTTGGCACGAAGACAAATTTTACGCCTACATCATGGATTTCCATCTTCAGCCTGAGAAACTTTAGCTAGTAGTCCCAACAGAATTCCAGAACATGAACAGAAACCATGTAACCACAACAGCGAAAATAATATAGGATATCTCCCATGAGAAATGTAATCTCATCCAAAATATTTCATTTAGGCAAATGATACACTATTTTGTTCTCCAATGCTTTGAGCAACCATTAACATTGTGAATCAAGGGGTCCAGGAACCCTCCACAATGACAGTCTATTATTCCACCCTACTGTATAATCTCTTATGTCACTTGTCTATTTATCATGTAAACCTTGGCATGGTATGGTAGCTAGGGTATTTATGCAATAAGTTAGGACATACATTCATACACATTTTATTTGTGCAAGTCTAATCATTAATATAATCTATATGACATATGGGCTAGGCCAGTGTTTCCAAATCCAATCCTCGCGTACACCCAACAGCACACATTTTTGTAACATTTCTAATTCACATGCATATAAATTACACACGTGTAAATGTGAAATAGGATTAAAATAAAATAGACAAATGTAAGCCCTCAAAGAGTTGAATCAGTTGAGTTGGTCTGGGGCTAGAACTAAAATGTGTGCTGTTGGAGGTACTCGAAGACTGGAGTTGGCAAACACTGGGCTAGGCTACAGTATGTATTTGACAAATCAACCAACTCCAGATTTGGAGGAGATTAAGTTCCAAATATTTTCCCTATATTGTACAATCATGTCATCAGTCATACCACCTAAATTGCTTCACACATGAAGTCAGAGAGCAGTCTCAAAATGTGTCAATGTCAACATTATTATTATGCTGACATGCTTTGAGAGCAGCTCTATTCAAATATTCTGCCTCTCAATTAATTCAATTGGCCTTAACCAATTTTACACCTAACTGAAACAAGTTTTCACTTATGTGAACCGAATCAAAATCTTTATTTGAGATTCACTTACATTAAACGAGTTGAAATACCGCTTAGCATTTACTCAGTTATTAAGACAGTATAACCCACATAATCCTCCAGTTATCAAGGGATCTTGGGGTACATATGGTGGCACACTTCACTCTCTCTCTCTCTCTCTCTCTCTCTCTCTCTCTGAGGTCACAATTTACTCTGGAATGCAAAGGAGGGGGCTCTAGGTCTGGAAAACCGGATCTCCTGAATTCCTTTAAAATGACTTCACTCCTTCTATTCATTCCGTTAGAAGTCAAAGGTGCTTGGCGGTTATACTTTGATAACCGCAAACATGGGGCAACCAAAAATGACTCATACATGACATTTGTAACAGACAACCTGATAAAAGTGGCCTTAACCTTAACCTTAAATTCATCTGAGGTGTTATCCTGATGTCCTTGGCTGTTATTTTGTGTCCACATCACAAACCAGAGCCCAGATAGTGTTGTTGTGACGTTATCCTGCCGGTGACTCAATAAACAAACACAGCTTTCAAATGTTTGTCTCCTCATCAGAGTCGCTTTCAACAGGTCAGACTGAGCCTTTCGCTGAAGTCTAAAGGATACCCACGCTAAATAGGATCATACTGCCCTGCCACCACAACTCTCAGTGGCGCTGCTTTGAAATGACAACCTCCACCTCTAATCCACCTTAAAAACAGACTCGTCACTATCCCTAAATTCTGGCCTCGATCCACACACATTCCCACTGATCACAGACAATCTCTGAATCTCTTTCTCTGGAAGAAATCAAGGGTGGCAAAGTCAGGGAAAGTGTTGGGAAATATTTTGGCGTGTATATAAGCCTGCGTGCATCTAGGCATGCATGTGCAAAGAGGGGAGAAAAAAGGAGGGAAAAACTAAAAGTCAGATCAAGGCTCCACCCAGGGATGAATGATTACTTCCTCCCTCCACTCTCAGGCCATCTGGGTTAGCAAGAGCCAGAGCAGCCAGAGCACAGGCCTGCATCTCTTTGCCTTGGCTGCACTGTTGAGGATTAGGCAACACTCGTGAACATGCCTGAGACCTCTTAAGGATTGTGTAGCTCGTACTGAGCTCACCGAATGAGAGTCCTGGGATGACATCAGCATTCAGCAAGGCAGTAGTGAGGCAGCACCTAAGAACACTAAAAACCGGGCTGTGGTGTCAACGAATGGAAGGCATTGGCTGGGCGACTGGAGGACATTTAAGAGTTACATGGTGTTGTTCTCTACATCCACAACATTTAAATACTACATGAACAGCACCCTCTCAGGAGACCATGGGGGTTCTAGTCCTAATATGTCATTACAGTCCACAAAACACAGGGGTTTTCTGCTGGCTAGAAATCACAGCCATTCTATTTACGTTAGTTAACCCTGCTGGAACACATACCAGAGATTACAAGTTTTGTGCCTCCAGCATTGCACCCCATTCCAACCCCTCCCCACTGCCTGCAACCCAAGGGCTAGAGCAATTATTTATTTGTTATGTTTGTACTTCTCGTCACAGTCATTCTAGGGCTGGGAATTGCTAGAGACCTCGCGATACAATATCACAATACTTAGGTGCCAATACGATATGTATTGTGATTTGATACTGTGATTTTATTGCGATTTGATGATTCAAACATATCGCTCACCATATATCTGCTGCAGAGGGACAAGAGAGAGCCACGAGAAAACACACTTTGATCAGTCATGGAAATAAAAGTGCTGAAAACAAATTGGCACCCTATTTAAAAAGAAGATGGAAAACTCGCTATGAAGGAAAAATATGGGAGTTTTGGTATAGGTACAGCCAACTAGCGCAAAAAGAATATTGCAATATTGTCAAAGCGATGCAATACTAAATATATCATCAAAAATAATATCCCGATATGTAACTAGCTATTTATTTATTGTACACAGAACTCTGTGTGGCTGCTCCTCTGGTCTAGAGTCTCAGCCTGAGGCAACGAGAGGTTTGAAATTGCAGAAGCCCAATGGAGCAGCTCATCAATGGACAGATTCTTCCAGTCCCAACAGCCCCACTGCTCAATCGCAGTCAGGACATAGTTGAGTAAAAATTGGAAGGACATATTTGGTAAACAAAGTCGTAAAGTCGGCCAGATAGCCATCCTGCTCTTTAATGTTAGGCTAAACGGATAATCTTCTTTACCTTCTTCATCTTCTTTACCTTAGTGGTGGCCAAGGTTAGGGCATTGTCCTGGATAACTCATCATCTCTCTTGATCAACAGATTAACTGAATGAACTCGCTGTCATACTAGACTTAACTACCTAACATGCTGGCCTTGTACAGGAACCTTTCCCAGGTTACACTACAGTAAGTCAGTGATAGGAAATGGAGCAGTGTCAAGACACGTGATCAGCTCAACTGTAGGGCTACATCCTGGTTGAGCAGAGGCAACTTTGCCTTATTTGACTTTTGCTCAAGGAGCTTACAAACAGCAGGGCAAGAACAGTCCACTGACAACTCTGGTGGCACAGAAAACCCTGTGGCGGGAAGTGGCAAAAGTTCAACTTTTTTCGATTCAAGCGGCAGAGGCAAATACCCGGCTGTGTTCCCATGTAGAATTTCCACTTTCCTTCCCCTTGCGTTTCTGCCGCTGTTTGTAACATGCTTCTTTTACAGCCCATCTTTCCAACCAGTTCTAGTTTCCCACAGGGTGAGTGGAGCGGTCATTATGATGACCACACTGAAGAGAGACCACATCCCTTCAGTGTTGTAATTAAGACATGGGAAGAGTCCACCTTAAAAAGATCCTGAGAGTGTCCTACATACACTGGTGACTAATTATTACAGAACATGGTTAATTTTGAGGAAAACTTTGTTGAAGTTAATTCAGTCAAAGTAGTTTGTGAAATACGAATAATGATGTATTCCCCACTTAAATTTAAACAAGAGATGAGGTGCTCTGGGCAGTAAAAGCTCAATAGACCCTAGGGACCCTACGATCACACAGTGTCAAAACTATACACCTCCTATATCAACCAGTGTGTGGTTAACTAAACAACCCTAGACACTGTACCAGACTACACTTAGTGGACAATTTATTAGGTACACCACCAGGTTCACGAAAATGGTTCGCTCCTACAGACAGTGTGTCACGTGACCATGGCTTGCTATATAAAAGGACAGACAGGCATCGAGGCATTCAGTTACTGTTCAATTGAATGTTACAACGGGCAAAACGAATGCGCGCCGGTTCCAGTGTCTCAGAAACGGACGGCATCCTGGGCTTTTCACGCACAACAGTATCACAATACTAGGATTTACTAGGATTTACAGAGAACGGTGCGACAAACAAAAAACATCCAGTCAGCGGCAGTCCTGTGGCCAAAAACAGTTAGTTGATGAGAGGTCGAAGGAGAATGGCAAGAATCGTGCAAGCTAACAGGCAGGCACAAATAGGCAAATAAAGACGCAGTACAACAGTGGTGTGGAGAACGGCATCTCGGAATGCACAACCCGGTGTGGTCGCAGCAGACGACCACACCGGGTTCCACTCCTATCAGCTAAAAACAAAAAGAAGCAGCTCCAGTGGGCACGCAATCACCAACTCTGGACAATTGAGGAGTGGAAAAACATTGCCTGGTCCGATGAATCTCGGTTCCTATTGCGTCATGCTGATGGCAGAGTCAGGATTTGGCGTAAGCAGCACTAGCGGTTCTGGGGGGGGTGGCTCCCCTAAATGTGGAGTACGAAATAATTTATACATAACACATTTTTGCTATCGTTCTTTTTTTACATCCGTTATTAGACAGTGGCAACGATGATGATTATGAACATGGTCTTTTGCCTGCTAATGGTGAAGAAAATGATATGACAACAATAGCGTCTAATGTAACTGGCCCCTCTAACAGTACAACTGGCCCCAGCTTGGCCCCCCCAGTTGAAATGGTCTAGAACCGCCACTGGTAAGCAGCATGAGTCCATGACGCCATCCTGCCTGGTGTCAACGGTATAGGCTGGTGTAGATGGTGTAATGGTGTGGGGAATGTTTTTCTGGCACACGTTAGGTCCCTTGATACCAATTGAGCAATGTTTCCACGCCCTGAAGAATTCAAGTTGTTCTGGAGGCAAAGGGGTGTCCAACCCAGTACTAAATGGGTGTACCTAATAAACTGGACACTGAGTGTATATCAACCAGTGTGGGGGTACACTAAACAACGCTAGACACTGTGCCAGACTATAATCAACTAGTGTGTGGGTAACTAAACAACGCTAGACACTGTATCAGACTAGGCCGATAGGGAGACTCCACAGCTGAATTTAAGAATGAAATAAAGTCTGTTAGATACAAGCTATCAGTTATTATCAACAAGTAACTTAGCTGCCTAGCCTATGCACTGTTGCTTTGTGGTTGTTCATGTCATAGCGCTGATAATACCGTTTAGTTTGGCTCAGGTTTTATCTATAATGCTGACACTCATGCACAGCACAAAAGACTGCTCTGCAAACCACAAGGTCTTGTTCTGCCCTCATGGTCAGCAAGTTGCTGACCTTTCCACTTAATCCGTCTCTGCAACATGAATGCTTTGAGGTTCAAACTATCAACTCTAATGGAGACCATTTCAAAGGCCTCACCTTGTACTTGTAGGAAAGACTTAGATCAAAAAGCATACAAATGCTCAGGGTTTTCAAAAGTAACTTAAGTGAAATACGAGCAGCCATCTAGGCTAAAATGTGGCTATTACATTAAATAGTAATACGATTCCCATTTGGAGCTGCCAGCCCATCAATAGATATGTTTAAGTGTGTCTTGCAACACAGGGACGCAGTGCATGACATGTGATGTAGTCAACTCTCCATGGTTACTTGAGTGAGCAGTGGGGTTGGTTCATAAACTGTTGTGATGGATTGACTTTAACACACGGGCTTACAATTGAGGTGACTGATTAAAAAGGTCTAATGCACAACAGTAAAACCGGAAATGGGGCATGCGCATGAATTCCTTTGCATGGCTTTCAACACCCGAACTTATGAGTTGTAAAGCTGATTCACTCATAAGTAGCATGCAAAAACTATGTAACAATTGACCTAACTTGGTCAAAATTACATTATATTGCAATGGGAAGTCTGTATATCAGTTAATCCTTGAATGTCAAATAGCAGGACACAGTTCAGATTAACTTTTCAAAGGAAGTTGACTAATGCATAACTCAGAAAATACCTACCAGTTTTTTGTTTTTACTTTCATCCTCTTTTTCTTTCTTTTTATTAGGTTTATTAGGATCCTCTCCACCACTTGCTTGATCCATTTTGAGATTTAGTTCCTGTAAAGACTTCAAGAAGACTCCTCAAAAGTAAACTTCACCACTCTTGTGAACACTTTCAAAAATACCAGAGTTAGGTTTCCTCAAAACCCATGCCATTCAAGTTGGCTTAAAATAAAAATCTTGGTTAAAAGTATTCCAAATTACAGTCAGTTTGTTCTTATAATTGTATCCAGCTGAGAAGTAAAACACTTTTGCTTGACGAAGAAAGGTGTGGCAGGGTAGCCCTGTATCCATCCAGACGTCCCTTTATCACAGTAGCAACTGTCTCAGTCCAAACCGCAAAGAAATCTATCGCAAAAAGAACAAATTCTATTTTAGAATGTCAATCGTTCTCACCTGTAGTGCACAAATGTTTATCTAAAATCACTGTACCGCTCCATGTTGACACCTGCTTTCAGGAATAACCTACTTATTATGCAGGTACCTTTCCTGTAAATAGCGTACATCATAATACCGTACAGCAATGTGTTAAAAACAGCCAGTCAACGGTTTGTTTTAAGAAGAAACAAAATGTTGCCTTTTACTTGCGTGGAATACAGTTAAATAAACGCATTACTGTTACCCAAACAAACTTAGTAGCTGACTATGTAGCATGGATAGTAACAATGTAACAACCCAATACAAATGTAGCAGTGTTACCATGATCATATGGAGAGTTTACACTGTCAAGACACATTGTAACATGCAACATTACTGCCAACAAATCCAAAATAGAAATGAAATGTATTTGAAATATCAAACATTTTATAGGATAGGAAAACCACCGTTGCTGCCTAAGCGCTTACTTTAGAAATGCATTACAAAATGGGGAGCGAATACATTTTATTTTACATGAATAGCTTCAATAAACTTAATTGACTTGCTGCAATCGCTTAAAATTGTAAACAATGTAACAATTAAATAAATCTGCCAAAGACAACTCACAAAATACCATCCCAAGCTTACCATTTCAACCAAACATGAGAGCCAGGCCCACTGTAGTTCTGCTCACCGACCATTCCGATTCGCCCACGAGCCATGTGAGGAAGCAAGGATTCCGTCAGCCATTGGTCACATCAGCGATCACTCGGGGGTCGGGTGGCTGGCGTCAACGAGGAGGAGACGATTGTTGAAATGGAGAGGTCAGACTGATTTCACAGCGACTGGATAGGGTTTAATCATAAAAGGCTTGCAGCGGATATTAAAGAAATCCAGCAAGCGAGGGCGCGCGCGCGCATGTCCGTTTCTGTTCATCGTGGCATGTTTGTGAGAGACAGATAGCGCGAAAGCACGAAACGAACACAATAGTTTGCTTATAATTTGATATAGCAAAACGACAAATGGAGGAAAACAATTCAATAATATTTTAGACTGATCCAATATAAATCAAACTCTACTCCACTAACTCCATTTTTTATTTTTTTTTACTTAATTTGGGATCACAACTATAGCTGGATTTGCATGTTTGAATACATAATCACATGAGATATTTAATATTTAAAAGTCTGATTACAGTCAGACTTATTTTGTCCCATGACAGGACATTTTAAAGTATCGCCATCATGCATGGTCTGCCTTACAGGAATACAGTTACTGGAGCAGAAATCTGTCCCCCACAGGCCACAGACTGCAGGTGCCATTTTCCCACAGACATCTATTGATGTGCCATTCTGAATCATCCAGACATTGATTTACAACAGAGTACACACGATGGAAGCAAATTGATGCAATGTATTGTGGCCGTTACTTTGAGATGAGTTAAAATGTATTGGAAATGCATGTACATTTAAATAGGGGTACAAATCAACTTGTTGTGTACACAGTTTTGCAGTTCAGAGCTGCAGAGAAATGCTTATGTTTCTATCACTGGGGCTCCCGAGTGGTGTAGCGGTCTAAGGCACTGCATCTCAGTGGTTCAAATCCAGGCTGCATCACATCCGGCTGTGATTGGGAGTCCCATAGGGGCGGTGCACAATTGGCCCAGCGTCGTCCAGGTTTGTCCGGGGTTGGCCGTCATTGTAAATAAGAATTAGTTCTTAACTGCCTTGCCTAGTTAAATAATAATAATAATAAGCTCCAACAACACAGCAATACACAAAATTCAAAAGAAGAAGAAAAAAACGAACAAGAAATTAAGAGATATCAGAATGAGCAATGTCCAGAATATAATTATGTATGTGAATGGTGTGTACTGTACAGACATTGTGGGCAGAATATCAATAGAAAAGGTGTGTACAGTAGGATGAGCCATGACTAGATACAATTCAGACACAGTGGTAAAACATTATGTAAACATTATGAAAGTGACCAGTGTGAAATGTCTATGTACAGTTGATGTCGGAAGTTTACATACACTTAGGTTGGAGTCATTAAAACCAATTTTTCAACCACTTCACAAATTTCTAGTGAACAAACTATAGTTTTGGCAAGTCGGTTAGGACATCTACTTTGTGCATGACACATGTAATTTTTGTTTACAATTGTTTACAGACAGATTATTTCACTTGTAATTCACTGTATCACATTTCCAGTGGATCAGAAGTTTATATACACTAAGTTGACTGTGCCTTTAAACAGCTTGGAAAATTCCAGAAAATGATGTCATGGCTTTAGAAGCTTCTGATAGGCTAATTGTGTCAAGCTCTGACCTAAGAGAGCTGTTTTTTCTCTGTTCAGTTAGGTCAGGGTGTGATAGGGGGTGGGCATTCTATGTTGTTTTGTTTCTATGTTTTGGCCGGGTATGGTTTCCAATCAGAGGCAGCTGTCTTTTGTTGTCTCTGATTGGAAGCCATACTTAGGCAGCCTTTTTTCCCCTTGGTTTTCGTGGGTAGTTGTTTTCTGTTTCGTTGTATTTACCTGACAGAACTGTTGGCTGTCATTTTGTTTATTTTGTCTAGTGTTCGTTTTCATAAAAAAAATAACAATGAGCACTCAACACGCTGCGCCTTGGTCTCCTCTATATGACGCCCATTACAGAACTACCCACCACGATTGGATCAAGCGGCGTGCCCAGGCAGAGATGGATACCTGGTCGATGAAGGAGTGGACCGAAAGGAGAAACTGGACTTGGGGCCAGGTAATAGACAGGTATCGTAGCCTACCGGGGAAGAACGAGTGGCAGCCCCCACAAAAAATTTTGGGGGGCACACGGGTAGTTTGGCTGGGCCAGGGGTGAGACCTGAGCCAACTCCCCGTGCTTATTGTGGTGAGCATGTGCCTGCCTCTCGCACTCTCCCCCCAGTGCACCTCCATAGCCCAGTACGTCCTGTGCCAGCTCCTCACACTCTCCCTCCAGTGCGCCTCCATAGCCCAGTACGTCCTGTGCCTGCTCCTCGCACTCTCCCTCCAGTGCGCCTCCATAGCCCAGTACGGCCGGTGCCTGCTCTGAGCACCCGGTCCTCAGTGCGTCTCTCTAGTCTGGTGAGACCTGTTCCAGCTCCACGAGAAAAGCCTCCAGTGATAATCTATGGTCCGAAGCCTGTAGAGATGATCCATGGCACGAAGCCTCCAGTGATGATCCATGACGCGGAGCCTGTAGGGATGTTCCATGGCACAAATCCTCCAGAGGTAATCCATGGCCCGGAGCCTGTAGGGATAATCCATGGCCCGGAGCCTGTAGGGATAATCCATGGTCCGGAGCCTGTAGGGATAATCCATGGCAAGAAGCCTGTAGGGATGATCCATGGCCTGGAGCCTGTAGAGATGATCCATGGCACAAAGCCTCCAGTGATGATCCATGGTGTGGAACCTGATCCACGGTGACGCTCCCCAGTCCGGAGCCTCCGGCGACGCTCCCCAGTCCGGAGCCTCCGGCGACGCTCCGCAGCCCCGAGTCTTCGGCAACGCTCCGCAGCCCCGAGTCTTCAGCGGCGGCCTGCAGCCCAGAGTCTTCAGCGGCGGTTGGCGTTCCAAAGCCTCCGGCGATGATCCACGGTCTGGTTCCTCCGGACACACAGAAGCGGGGGGATCAGCGAGCGGTGGGGGTGCTATGCCCTGAACCAGAGCCGCCGGCAAGTTCAGGTGCCCACCCGGACCCTCCCCTATAGGTTCAGGTTTGTGGCCGGGAGTCTGCACCTTTGGGGGGGGGGGGGGTACTGTCACGCTCTGACCTAAGAGAGCTGTTTTTTCTCTGTTTAGTTAGGTCAGGGTGTGATGGGGGTGGGCATTCTATGTTGTTTTGTTTCTATGTTTTGGCCGGGTATGGTTTCCAGTCAGAGGCAGCTGTCTTTCGTTGTCTCTGATTGGAAGCCATACTTAGGCAGCATTTTTTCCCCTTGGTTTTCGTGGGTAGTTGTTTTCTGTTTCGTTGTATTTACCTGACAGAACTGTTGGCTGTCATTTTGTTTATTTTGTCTAATGTTCGTTTTCATAAAAAATTAACGATGAGCACTCAACACGCTGCGCCTTGGTCTCCTCTATATGACGCCCGTTACAAATTGACATAATTTGAGTAAATTGGAGGTGTACCTGTCAAGGCCTACCTTTAAACTCAGTGCCTCTTTGGTTGGCATCATGGGAAAATCAAAAGAAATCAGCCAAGACCTCAGAAAAACAACTGTAGACCTCCGCAAGTCTGGTTCATCCTTGGGAGCAATTTCCAAATGCCTGAAGGTACCACGTTCATCTGTACAAACAATAGCACGCGAGCATAAACACCATGGGACCACACAGCTGTCATACCGCTCAGGAAGGAGACGCATTCTGTCTCCTAGAGATGAACATACTTTGGTGCGAAAAGTGCAAATCAATCCCAGAACAACAGCAAAGGACCTTGTGAAGATGCTGGAGGAAACAGGTACAAATGTATCTATATCCACAGTAAAACAAGTCCCATATCGACATAACCTGAGGCACTGCTCCAAATCCGCCATAAAAAGCCAGACTTCGGTTTGCAACTCCACATGGGGACAAAGATCGTACTTTTTGGAGAAATGTCCTCTGGTCTGATGAAACAAAAATAAAACTGTTTGGCCATAATGACCATCGTAATGTTTGGAGGGAAAAGGGGGAGGCTTGCAAGCCGAAGAACACCATCCCAACTGTGAAGCACGGGGGTGGCAGCATCATGTTGTGGGGGTGTTTGCTGCAGGAGGACTGGTGTACTTCACAAAATAGATGGCATCATGAGGCAGGAAAAGTATGTGGATATATTGAAGCAACATCTCAAAACATCAGTCAGGAATTTAAAGCTTGGTCGCAAATGGGTCTTCCAAATGCACAATGACCCCAAGCATACTTCCAAAGTTATAGCAAAATGGCTTTAGGACAACAAAGTCAAGGTATTGGAGTGGCCATCACAAAGCTCTGACCTCAATCCCATAGAACATTTGTGGGCAGAACTGAAAAAGCGTGTGCGAGCAAGCAATTCTCTCGCCTGAATCCAGGGGCAGGACTTGGGCAGGAAGCTACCAACGCTGCCTCTTCCGCCCTAGCTGTTGCTGTCCCAGCTGTTAGCCTGTGTGGGAGGGGACGACACCATCACTAGCAGATAGGCAGACACTCTGGGGTGGGTGAAAGATCAGACTCCCATTGTTTAGAAAGAGTGTACAGTAAGCTCATTATCACATTTAATTGCTTATACTGTAAGCCTTTGTTGGTTTTGTCAGGGATTTTGGCCAACAGCTAGCATAGACTGATCACATTGACAGTTCTCTCCCAGTTTCAAGTTTCTTTAAAGTGGCACTCCAGTCTCCTTTTCACCTCATTTGACACCTGACTTACTTAAAAGACACATTTCAATAGGTGGTCCAGAAAAAATAAAAAATACAAATATCACTGGAGGACGTCTTTAAGGATGTGTACTTGGTCTTAATTTCAATTAAATACACATTGTGTTTAAGTAGCAGGCCTAAATAGACCAGAAATGTAAAGCAGTGAGCTTTTCCAATAATTACATCTGTGTGGTGGTGTGTAAGCACGAGGAAGATTAGACTGTGTACAGAATCTTACTGAAGATGCATGGGTATTGCTAATTATTGGTTATTGTGTGTTTACCAATCCGAGTTTGAAAAAAAGGATAGACCAAGTGTATTTGCCATTGTATCTTCAGTAACTATGTTTATAATGAGATAAAAGGAATATAATGCTATGCCCTGAATTATTTTAATTTTTTTCTCAATCGAAAGTAACTACCATTCACTGTGTGAGCAATGAGCAGCACTGTAGACGTGATCCAAGTACCACTTTTTAGAGGGTAATTACTATGCGATCTTCACTATATGAGCCACATTACAATTTCCACCAAGTGGGTTACACCTATTGGCGCGATGCGTAGAGTATCTGCCTTTCATACCAGCAACCCAGGTTCACTTCCCTGTCCCTCTGTTCACTACATTGGTGTCAGAAGTGGGATGGTGGCCATGAGGCCATTGAGAATGCACTGCCGTATGTGTGATGGGGCTGCGATAGGTCTACACACGGAGACCTGCCTACCGGTTCAGAGGGGGAAGTGTAGCGATCCTCACTATATAAGCCGCATTACAATTCCCACCAAGTGGGTTAACCTTTCATGCCAGCAACCCAGGTTTACTTCCCTGTCACTCCATTTGCTACAATAGAGAAACATTTCTTCTATTTGAATTTTAAATAAAGCTTAGTTGAAACCAGGATTCTGGCTAACTGTTAGAGCATGCCCTTCTAAAGACCTTGGCTGAAACAACTAACATACACTGTGTGAGCAGCCATATGGGCCTGCTCCAAGTAGGATTTCCAAGACTGCCGGGATGGGACAGTGTTCTGAATGAATGGAGCACAGACACTACTGGATCTCCTGTCACTCACGGTCCTGACCGTGGAAGATTAATGACCCCGTGTCCAGTTGTCCACTTAACCTCCAGGCTTCTTTGAAGACACCTCTGTCTGTCTAGAGTTCAGCCAGGCTGCTAATCACACACTGGGGCATGGAATGGGTCAGTAGTCTAGTATGGTTATACTGTATGTTGTTCAATTATTTACTATTCAGTACGTATGCAGATTAAGTGTACATTTGCATTTGCCTAGTATATTTAGTTTAGTAGTCTAAGTGTGTGTACTGTATACAGAACCAATAAATAGAGAGTCAGTATTAATTAGCACTTTTGCAGGGACTTTCCACATGTTGTTGTGTTACAACCTTTATCATTGTGCTACAATAAAATCCTGTTGTGTCAAAGTGAAGACTAAATTCTAGAAAATGCTACAAATTAATTCAAAATGAAAAGCTGAAATGCTCTGGTTAGATAAATATGCAGTATTCACTTTGTCCAAAGTTTTGTGTTACAACCTGGAATTAAAATTGATTTAATTGGTATTTTTTTGTGACTGTTCAACACAAATAATCTATAATAAATTCGAAGTGAAAAGAAAATGTTAGACATTTTTACAAATTAATATAATTTCCTGGTTAGATAAATATTAACTCAGAGTCAATAATTGTAACTACACCAAGCTATAACTTTTGGGGATTAGTGATTAATCCTGCAGTCTTAAAACTTTGATTTAGCCTGTGATCAAACAATGTACAATTTAATATGAAATTCTAATTGGAAATTAAAGAGTGGACTAGACGCTCTGAAATTCAGAGACTTTCAAACAGGAACACAGCATTTCTTTAGTGGCCATTCAATGGTTGTGTGTTTCTCTAGAATACATCCTCTCCCATTCGCAAGTAAAGACATTACCTGTAAGTACTATAATGGGGTTTTGGGCCACAGCTGTCCCAAAGCACTGAACTAGGTCATTTTATTTCACCATCTGTCTCCACTGTACTCATATCACACCAAGTTATTTCAATGGAAAGTTTAAATCAAAAACAAGTTGATAAGTTTAACCGCTGAATCACAGATTTTGACATTCTAAGAGGTGCTGTAGCACTCTGTGGTCGGAGTGAAATACTGGTGTGAGAATGCTCTGCCCTTTGGTTTCCAGGCTTGAACAAACTGTAGAAAGGAGCTACTGTATCTTTAACTCCAATTTGATTCAATAGGCTACATGATACTCATGCAGAATCATATCAGAATCATACAGTGCCTTGCAAAAGTAGTCAGACCCTTGGATTTCTTTACATTTTATTGTTTTACAAATGGGATTATTAAAATGTGTTTTTCATTTTTTGTCAACAATCTACACAAAATACTCTAATGTCAAAGTAAAAGAAACATTACATTTAAAGATAAATAACAATTCAAGAACTAAAATAGCCATTGCATAAGTATTCAGCTCCCTGAGTTAGTACATGTTAGAAACATCTTTGGCTATGATTTCAACTGTGAGTCTTCGAGGGTAAGTCTATAAGAGCTTTGCATACCTGGATTGTCCAATATTGGCTCATTATTCTTTTCAAAATTCTTAAAGCTCTGTCAAGATGTTGGTGATCATGGCTAGAAAGCAATTTTCAAGCCTTGCCATGTATTTTGAAGCAGATAAGTCACAACTGTAACTTGGCAACTCAGGAACATTCACAGTCTTCTTAGTAAGCCACTCCAGTGTCGATTTGGCCTTGAGTTGTAGGTTATTGTCCTGCTGAAAAGGTGAATTCCTCAAAAGCAGACTGAAGTAGGTTTTCCTCTAAGATTTTGCCTGTGCTTAGCTCCATCCTGTTTCTTTTTATCCTGAAAAACTCCCCAGTATTTACTAATGTCAAGCATAACCAGTTGCCCCAAACATAAGGCTTTGCATTTAGGCCCAAAAGTATTTGCAGTATTAATTTAGTGCCTCGTTGCATACAAAATATATTTGTATTCTTTTCGCTGTCATTTAGGTCACTTTTGTGGAGACACATCCCTAAGCAGTTTCATGCCTGTCCTGCAGCTCAGTTTTTAAGGACGACGGATGTGATGTGTCTGAGTGGTTAAATACATAATCCACAGCATAATTATTATCTTGGCCATGCTTAAAGAGATATTCAATGTTGGATTTTTTATTGGTACCCATCTACCTGTCACTTCTTTATGAGGCTTTTGAAAGCTCCCTGGTCTTTGTAGTTTAATCTGTGCTTGAAATTCAATACTTTACTGAGGGACCGTACAGGAGTGGAGGCTGCTGAGGGGAGAACGGCTCATAATAATGGCTGGAACGGAGCGAATGGAGTCAAACACATGGAAACCATGTTTGATGTATTTAATTCCATTACACTTATTCCGCTCCAGCACTACCATGAGCCCATCCTCCCCAATTAAGGTGCCACCAACCTTCTGTGCCATACAGATGTATGTATGGGAGACAGAGGAAGGGTTAGTCATTCAGTCCATGTAACTTCTTATGTGATTTGTTAAGCAAAATTACTTCAGAAGAAATGTAGGCTTGCCTAAACAAAGGGGCTGAATACTTATGGAACGACTATTTTAGTTATACATTTTTTTTTATCTTAAAAAATGCATATTTTTCTTCCACTTTGACATGAGTATTTGTGTAGATTGTTAACCAAAAAAATACAGTTAAATCAATTTTAATCACACCTTGTAACAAAATGTCAAAGAAATCCAAGGGGTCTGAATACTTTTTCAAGGCACTGTATATGTGGTATATTAATATACATTACACAAAGACTATACTGTTAACAGCTTGTTGAGCAGGAAGCCGTGCATTCAGAAAGTATTCACACCCTCGACTTTTTCAAAATGTTGTGGTTTTACAGCCTGAATTTAAAATTGATGACATTAAGATTTTATGTCACTGGCCTACACACAATACCCTATAATGTCAAAGTGGAATTATGTTTTTAGAAATAAATTAAAAATGAAAATCTGAAATGTCTTGATTCAATACGTATTCAAACTCTTACGGCAAGCCTAAATAAGTTCAGGAGTCGAAATTTGCTTAACAAGTCATATAAGTTGCATGGGTTCACTGTGTGCAAGTGTGTTTAACATTATTTTTTTTATTACTACCGCATCTCTGTACCCCACACATACAGATAATTGTAAGGTCCCTCAGGCGAGCAGTGAATTTCAAACAAAGATTCAACCATAAAGACCAAGGAGGTTTTCCAATGCCTCGCAAAGAAGGGCACCTATTGGTTGAGGGGAAAAATGTAAAAGATAGCAGACATTTAATATACCTTTAAGCATGATGAAGTTAATAAGGTACAGGCGTCCTTCTTAACTCAGTTGCCGGAGAGGAAGAAAACCACTCAGGAATTTCACCATGAGGCCAATGGGGACTTTAAAACAGTTACAGTGTTTAATGGCTATCATATGAGAAAACTGAGGATGGGATCAACAACATTTTAGTTACTCCACAATACTAACCTACTTGACAGAATGAAACTATTCCAAAACATGCATCCTGTTTGCAATAAGGCACTAAAGTAAAACTGCAGAAAATGTGTAAAATAAATTAACTTTATGTCCTGAATACAAAGCGTCATGTCTGGGGCAAATCCTACATAACACATCACTGAGTACCACTTCATATTTTCAAGCATGGTGGTGGCTGCTTCATGTTATCAGCAAGGATGATAGAAGACCAGCATCCCGGCGTCGCCTATTCACTGTTGATGTTGAGACTGGTGTTTTGCGGGTACTATTTAATGAAGCTGCCAGTTGAGGACTTGTGAGGTGTCTGTTTCTCAAACTAGACACTCTCATGTACTTGTCCCCTTGCTCAGTTGTGCACCGGGGCCTCCCACTCGTCTTTCTATTCTGGTTAGAGACAGTTTGCGCTGTTCTGTGAAGGGAGTATTACACAGCATTGTACCAGATCTTCAGTTTCTTGGCAATTTCTCACATGGAATAGCCTTCATTTCTCAGAACAAGAATAGACAGACGAGTTTCAAAATAAAGTTATTTGTTTCTGGCCATTTTGAGCCTGTAATCGAACCCACAAATGTTGATGCTCCAGGTACTCAACTAGTCTAAAGGCCAGTTTTATTGCTTCTTTTTTAATCAGCACATAGTTTTCAGCTGTGCTAACAAAATTGCAAAAGGGTTTTCTAATGATCAATTACCCCTTTAAAATGATAAACTTGGATGTGCTAACACAATGTGCCATTGGAACACAGGAGTGATGGCTGCTGATAATGGGCCTCTGTATGTAGATATTCCATAAAAAATCAGCTGTTTCCAGCTACAATAGTCATTTACATCATTAACAATGTCTACACTGTATTTCTGATCAATTTGATGTTATTTTAATGGACAAAAAATGTGCTTTTCTTTCAAAAACAAGGACATTTCTAAGTGACCCCAAACTTTTGAATGGTAGTGTACACTTGAGACAACGTTGAATGTTCCTGAGTGGCTTAGCTACAGTTTTGACTTATCTGCTTGAAAATCTATGACAAGACTTGAGGAAAAAATATCGTACAGTTCTTAGAGACTTACCCAGAAAGACACACAGCTGTAATCTCTGCCAAAGCTGATTCTAACTTGTATTGATTCAAGGGTGTGAATACTTATGTAAATGAGATTTCTGTATTTCATTTTGAATACATTTGCTAAAATGTCTAAAAACATGTTTTCACTGTCATTGTGTGGTATTGTGTGTATACATCCCTCCCAGATTTCATTCCCCTTGGTCACACACGCGGTTTGGAACATTGCTTTGTCCTGTTTGTTTTCATCCATCTCTTGGTAGCACTGCATGCATCAGAGTCAACATCCTCTTGCCATGTCTATAATTAAATAACTGGTGCTGCGCTGGATGCTAGCTGGATACTGGACACCGCTCTCCCATGAGTCAGTAGGCCCGTTTTAACTACACTCCTGTGGGCCTGAAACTGATTTCACTGCTCTGTTTATCCAGCTTCACAGTGCCCTGTCGGATGATTTCCTGTGGCTGGCAATGAAAGGGCTTCCATTTTTTCAAAGATGACACTTTGGTTCACTCAAAACCATGACAAATCTTTCTGAATTGTTTAGATTCTGCAGCAGAGAGAGCACCATTCGGATAGTCCCAGGTGTGTGACCATTTTTTCAGTAGAAGTGGACAGATGAAAGTTTACATTGGGCATTAACTTATGAAGCTGGATTCTGTCAACCAATGCAGCTTATGTGGGTTTGACATCCCTATACACATATACTAGGTGTAGGTGAGAGTTGGACATTCAATCTTTATATTTGTAGTATGGCCAGAGCATGATAATGAGTCATTGATGTAAAAACAGACGCTAAAAGTGCCTCTGAAACTATTAGTTTATTCTGAATATAACTTGTTCTAATATTTTCAAGTCATTTGCATTCATGCAATGAAAGTACAATTTCGACTCATTGCACTCATTATGCACTGACATGCCTTCCCAGTTACCTGTCATCATAGGGGTTATAGAGAGTAAGCACTGTGTTTAGACCTGAGAGATGAAAGGGAAATTACTAGTAAATTATTCATTGCCCTCCCGCTGTACAGTAAGGCAGGTCCGGCTCTGACTCTTGGCTGGCAGCGTTAACACAGGGAGGATAGTGGGCAATTCAGGGTAAACGCTACTCCGTACTTTTACTATTGCTGGAAAACACTAGGCGTTCACACTTTGTACCACAGTATACCAGACCTGAGTTAGAATATTAATTGAATTATTTCAAATTAGGTTAGCTGATATTGATTGAGCACGCCTGCAAGCCCTCCCCTTTTCAATCAAATCAAATGTTATTTGTCACATGCTTTGTAAACAACAGGTTTAGTCCATCTCTGTTATTTTTTTACATTTCTCTCTGCATTGTTGGAAAGGGCCTGTAAGTATGCCTTCCTTACAGGCTGTTCCCAACAATGCAGAGCAAAATTGAAAAATACAAAGCTAATAACGAGGAATAAATACACAATGAGTAATGATAACTTGGCTATATACACGGGGTACCAGTACCGAGTCAATGTGCAGGGGTATGAGGTAATTGAGGTAGATACTGTATGTCAGGGATCACCGACTAGATTTTTCCAATTTTTTCTTCAGCGGATGTTCAGGGGGCCAGAACGTAATAAAAAAAAAAGTTTAGACTGCAAGAAGCCGAAACAGATAATATTTGTGTCACAGAATAAGTCATACTCTTCGGCGAATATGTCGTATGGGAGAGAGAAGGACCAAGGCGCAGCGGAAGTGTGGATACTCATATTTTATTTCCCCAACAAAAGGAGTAAAGCATCCACCGGAAAACAAAAACCCACGACAGCAGCAGCAACAGTTTGCAGGCTTAAAAAAATGCAGTGCAAAACAATTCCCCACAACCCCAAAGACAAACACACACACCTATATAGGACTTCCAATCAAAGGCAACTATACACACCTGCCTTCAATTGGAAGTCCCAATCATCAACCCAACATATACAAACACAAACCTGCCACGTCCTGACCCCAAAACTAAAACACTAGCTCCATCTGCTGGTCAGGACGTGACAATTTGACTAAAACAATCATTTCAAACCTTGATTACCTTTGGGAACATTGTCCTGTGTAGGGTGCAGTCTTTCGGATGGAACGTTAAAACGGGTGTCCTGAGTCTGTGGTCATTAAAAATCCCATGGCTCTTACTGTAAGAGTAGGGGTGTTCACCTCAGTGTCATAGCTAAATTCTCATCATGGCCACCTAATCATCCCCTTCATTCCTAATTGGCATACAGTGCACTTGGAATGTATTTAGACCCCTTCACTTATTCCACATTTTGTTATGTTACAGCCTTATTCTAAAATTTATTAAATACACGTTTTAACTAAATCTACACACAATACCCCATAATCACAAAGGGAAAACAGGGTTTTAGAAAATGTTGCAACTGTATTGAAATTCTAAAACAGAAATACCTTATTTACATTAAGTATTCAGACCTTTTGCTAGGAGACTCGAAATTGAGCTCCAGTGCCTCCTGTTTCCATGGATCATCCTTGAGATGTTTCTACAACTTCATTGGAGTCCACCTGTGGTAAATTAAATTGATTGGATAGGCACACATCTGTCTATAAAAAGATCCCACAGTTGACAGTGCATGTCAGAGATAAAACAAAGCCATGAGGTCGAAGGAATTATCTGTAGAGCTCCGAGACAGGAATGTGTCGAGGCACAGATCTGGGGATAGGTACCAAATAAATGTCTGCAGCATTGAAGGTCCCCAAGAAGACAGTGGCCTCCATCATTCTTAAATGAAAGAAGTTTGGAACCACCAAGACTCTTCATAGAGCTGGCCGCCCGGCTAAACTGAGCAATCGGGGGAGAAGGGCCTTGGTCAAGGATGCAACCAAGAACCCGATGGTCACTTTAACATTGCTCCAGAGTTCATCTGTGGAGATGGGAGAACCTTCAAGAAGGACAATTTCTTCTACATGACAGCCCGCTTGGAGTTTGCCAAAAGGCACCTAAAGGACTCTCAGACCATGAGAAACAAGATTCTCTCGTCTGATGAAACCAAGATTGAACTCTTTGGACTGAATGCCAAGCGTCATGTCTGTAGGAAACGAGGCACTGCTCATCATCTCGCCAATAAACGTGTAAACATTTCTAAAAAGCAGTTTTTGCTTTGTCATTATGGGGTATTGTGTGTAGATTGATGAGGGAATTAAAAAAAAAAATTTTAGGAAGCGGCTGTAACGTAATAACAAGTTAAAGTGAAGGGGTCTGAATACTTTCCAAATGCACTGTATACCACTCCTCACCTCTCCACCTGATAGCTGATGTGTGGTGAGAGTTCTGTCACCAAAATGGTCGCCGTGCATCACTGAGGTGGGTGCGACACATTGATGGTGGATGACGTGAGTTTCCCCCTACTAAGTAAAGCACTTGGACTACCTCAGTTCGTAGATAAGTGCTATATACAGTACAAAGTATGGACACACCTACTCATTCCGGGGTTTTTCATTATTTGGTTTTTACTATTTTCTACATTGTAGAAATAGTGAAGACATCAAAACTATGAAATAGCACATCAAATCATGTAGTATTCCTTTAATATATGACAGGGTGTAAGCCGTCAACCGCCCAGCAGCTCCCTCCTCCCCTCTTCTGTGGGTAAGGTTCTGGTTACTGTCATCCATTGCTGATCTGACCCGACCCATTCGGATCCTCACAGGATAGTCATGACACTTGTTAAGAGTTAATTTGTGGAATTTCTTTCCTTCTTAATGCGTTGGAGCCAATCAGTTGTGTTGTGATAAGGTAGAGGTGGTATACAGAAGATAGCCCTATTTGGTAAAAGAACAAGTCCATATTATGGCAAGAACAGCTCAAATAAGCAAAAACAAACAACAATCCATCATTACTTTAAGACATGAAGGTCAGTCAATATGGAACATTTCAAGAACTTCGGAAGTTTCTTCAAGTGCAGTCGCAAAAACCATCAAGCACTATGATGAAACTGGCTCTCATGAGGACCGCCACAGGAAAGGAAGTCCCAGAGTTACTGCACCTCAGATTGCAGCCCAAATAGATGCTTCACAGAGTTCAAGTAAAGGACACATCAACATCAACTGTTCAGAGGAGACTGCAAAGAAACCCCTACTAAATGACACCAATAAGAAGATACTTGCTTGGGCTAAGAAACACGGGCAATGGACTGGTGTAAATCTGTCCTTTTGTCTGATGAGTCCAAATTGGAGATTTTTGGTTCCAACTGCCGTGTATTTGTGAGACGCAGAGTAGGTGAACGGATGATCTCTGTATGTGTGGTTCTCACCGTGAAGCATGGAGGAGCAGGTGTGATGGTGTGGGGGTGCTTTGCTGTGACACTGTCAGTGATTTATGTAGAATTCAAGGCACACTTAACCAGCATGGCTACCACAGCATTCTGCAGCGATACGCTACGCCATCCCATCTGGTTTGCGCTTAGTGGGAATATCAGTTGTTTTTCAACAGGACAACGACCCAACACACCTCCAGGCTGTGTAAGGGCTATTTGACGAAGAAGGAGAGTGATAGAGTGCTGCATCAGATGATCTGGCCTCCACAATCACCTGACCTCAACTCAATTGAGATGGTATGGAATGAGTTGGCCTGCAGAGTGAAGGAAGACTGTTTTAAAAGCATTCCAGGTGAAGCTGATTGAGAGAATGCCAAGAGTGTGGAAAGCTATAAAAAATATATTTTGATTTGTTTAACACTTTTTTGGTTACTATATAATTTAGTATGTGTTATTTCATAGTTTTGATGTCTTCACTATTATTATACATTGTAGAAAATAGTACAAATAAAGAAAAATCCTTGAATGAGTAGGTGTTTTAAAACTTTTGACCAGTAGTGTACATCTTATTCAGGTTGGAGAGGGCAGTGTGATTGAGTCATCTATGGATCAGTTGGTGCGGTATGCGAATTGGAGTGGGTCCAGGGTGTCATGAATATGTTGATGTGAGCAATGACCAGCCTTTTAAAGCATTTCATGGCTACAGACATGACAGCGCAATAGTCATTTAGACAGGTTACTTTGGCATTCTTGGGAACAGGGACTATGGTGATCTGCTTGAAACATGGCGGTATTATAGACAGGCCAAATGCATTTGAAAGAAGACTATTTGAACCCAAGTCTGCAGTATACCACTTCTGACTTCTCTCCATGTGCTTCTGTGCTCAACCATTTTTCCCTCTGCTTCCTGGCACCTCAGCTTGATCGTGTGTGGTAAACACCTTTGTTTTTACACCATATACAGTTGAAGTCTTAAGTTTACATACACCTTAGCCTTTTAATCCTAGTGAAAATTCCCTGTCTTAGGTCAGTTAGGATCACCACTTTATTTTAAGAATGTGAAATGTCAGAATAATAAAAGAGAGGGATTTAATTTCAGCTTTTATTTCTTTCATCACATTCCTAGTGGTTCAGAGTTTACATACACTCAATTAGTATTTTGTAGCATTGCCTTTAAATTGTTTAACTTGGATCAAACGTTTCGGGTAGCCTTCCACAAGCTTCTCACAATAATTTCTGACAGAGCTGGTGTAACTGAATCAGATTTGTAGGCCTCCTTGTTCACACACACTTTTTCAGTTCTGCCCACAAATGTTCTACAGGATTGAGGTCAGGGCTTTGTGATAGCCATTCCAATACCTTGCCTTTGTTGTCCTTAAGGCATTTTGCCACAACTTTGGAAGTATGCTTGGGGTCATTTTCCATTTGGAAGACCCATTTGCGGCCAAGCTTTAACTTCCTGCCTGATGTCTTGAAACATCCCACTTTTCGCACCAAAGTACGTTCATCTCTAGGAGACAGAACACCTCTCCTTCCTGAGCGGTATGATGGCTGCGTAGTCCCGTGGTGTTCTGCTTGTGTACTATTGTTTGTACAGATGAACTTGGTACCTTCAGGCGTTTGGAAATTGCTCCCAAGGATGAACCAGACTCTTGGAGGTCTACAATTTTGTCTGAGGTCTTGGCTGATTTCTTTAGATTTTCCCATGATGTCAAGCAATGAGGCACTGAGTTTGAAGGGAGGCCTTGAAATACATCTACAGGTACTCCTCCAATTGACACAAATGATGTCAATTAGCCTATCAGAAGCTTCTAAAGCCATGACATCCTTTTCTGGAATTTTCCAAGCTGTTTAAAGGCACAGTCAACTTAGTGTATGTAAACTTCTGACACACTGGAATTGTGATAGAGTGAAATAATCTGTCTGTAAACAATTGTTGGAAAAATTACTTGTGTCATGCACAAAGTAGATGTCCTAACCGACTTCCCAAAACTATCGTTTGTTAACAAGAAATTTGTTGAGTGGTTGAAAAACGAGTTTTAATGACTCCAGCTTAGTGTATGTAAACTTCCGACATCAACTGTACATGTAGTTAGAGTTAATGTGATTATGCATAGATCAAAACAGAGTAGCAGCAGCATAAAAGAGGGGTCTGGGTAGCCCCTTGATTCGCTGTTCAGGAGGATTGGAGTTAGAAGCTGTTTAGAACCCTAGACTTGGCGCTCCTGTACCGCTTGCAGAGAGAACAGTCTATGATTAGGGTTGCTGGAGTCTTTGATAATTTTTAGGGCCTTCCTCTGACACCGCCTGTTATGGAGGTCCTGGATGGCAGGAAGCTTGGCCCCAGTGAAGTGCTGGGCCGTGCGCACTACCTTCTGTAGTGTCTTGCGGTCGGAGGCCGAGCAGTTTCCATACCAAGCAGTGATGTCAGGATGCTCTCAATGGTGCAGCTGTAGAACCTTTTGAGGATCTGAGATCCCATGCCAAATCTTTTTAGTCTCCTGAGGGGGAATAGGCTTTGTTGTGCCCTCTTCATGACTGTCTTTGTGTGTTTGGACAATGATAGTTTGTTGGTGATGTGGACACCAAGAAACTTGAAGCTCTCAACCTGCTCCACTGCAGCCGAGTCGATGAGAATGGGGGCGTGCTGGGTCCTCCTTTTCCTGTAGTCCACAATCATCTCCTTTGTTTTGATCATGTTGCGGGAGAGGTTGTTGTCCTGGCACCACACGGCCAGGTCTCTGACCTCCGCCCTATAGGCTGTCTCATCATTGTTGGTGATCAGGTCTACCGCTGTTGTGTCATCGACAAACTTGATGATGGTGTTGGAGTTGTTCAGCAGCACAAGCGCCTCATACACTGAAGGCCTTGGTCCAATAGGTTCGATATAAAGACTGTTACAATTTCCCCCTCGCTTACTAATGAATGCACAACTTTCCAACAATTTCCCCCACTCTTTCCTACCAGCGAGCCAAGGAAATTTGGACAAAGTTTGAGGATGTTTTTCAATCAAGGTAAAGGACAGTAATGTTATGAGTAAAGTAGGAATCCCAGGTTTCAATAGGCCATAAGATGTTAATGTTTCAAGAAAGGAGTGTATATATGTGGCCTGGCGAAGCGCTTTTATTCGCTGACTGAATGGAAGCTGATAATTATGAGTTGTTTACTCTGCTGGTCTCGAGAAGAAATTACCACTCCTCAATGTATACTACATACTTAATGAATTTGGATGACTGTCATTCATATTCCATTCACCCAGTTCAAAGTAACATCAATAGGTTTAGGCTACTACATGAGTGCAGTATAACTGCAGTTAGAGTGCAGTATGCAGCAAATACTGTGTCCAAAATATGTTTTGTTTAGTTAGAGTGCAGTTTAACTGCAGTTAATCTGCAATTACTGCTTCCAAAATAAGTCTACTGCAGTTACTGCAGTTTCTAAACAGCAATCTTTTTTGTAAGGGGCGTAAACACAGTTCACTTTCATAACAGCCACGTTGTATTCTTTCTAGCATCTATGCTCTCTTTTCCTCTCACCTTTTCCCTCCGTTTGTGGACGTCAATGCCCAACACATCAGCTGTATGTGACCAGGCAACAAAAAAAACTTTCCAAGCTCTCGCTCTGTTTTATTGACGGATAGCCAGGGGCATATTCCAACACTCATACAGTACCAATCAAACGTTTGGACACAACTCATTTCAAGGGGTTTTCTTTATTTTTGAAAATGTTCTTCATTGTCGAATAATAGTGAAGACATCAAAACTTACACATATGGAATCATGTAGTAACCAAACAATTGTTAAACAAATATATTTTATTTTAGATTCTTCAAAGTAGCCACCCTTTAACTTGATGACAACTTTGCACACTCTTGGCATTCTATCAACAAGCTTCATGAGGAATGCTTTTCCAACAGTCTTGAAGGAGTTTCTACATATGCTGAGCACTTGTTTGCTGCTTTTCCTTCACTCTGCGGTCCAACTCATCCCAAACCATTTCAAATGGGTTAATTATGGAGGCCAGGTCATCTGATGCAGCACTCCATCACTCTCCTTGGTCAAATAGCCCTTACACAGACTGGAGGTGTGTTGGGTCATTGTCCTGTTGAAAAACAAATGATTGTCCCACTAAGCGCAAACCAGATGGGATGGTGTATCACTGCAGAAAACTGTGGTAGCCATGCTGGTTAAGTGTGCCTTGAATTCTAAATTAATCACAGTGTCACCAGCAAAGCACCCCCTCCCCACCACCTCCATGCTTCATGGTGAAAACCACACATGCGGAGATCATCCGTTCACCTACTCTACGTCTCACAAATACATGGCGGTTCGAAACAAAAATCTCAAATTTGGACTCATCAGACCAAAGGACAGATTTCCACCGGTCTAATGTCCATTGCTCATGCTTCTTTTCCCAAGCAAGTCTCTTCTTTTTATTGGTGTCCTTTAGTAGTGGTTTCATTGCAGCAATTCGACCATGAAGGACTGATTCACACAGTCTCCTCTGAACAGTTGATGTTGTGATGTCTCTGTTACTTGAACTCTTATGAACCATTTATTTGGGCTGCAATCTGAGGTGCAGTTAAGTCTAATGAACTTATCCTCTGCAGCAGAGGAAACTCTGGGTCTTCCTTTCCCGTGGCAGTCCTCATGAAAACCAGTTTCATAGCACTTCATGATTTTTGCAACTGCACTTAGACCTATTTGGTAAAAGATCATCTTCTGTATACCACCCCTACCTTGTCACAACACAACTGATTGGCTCAAACGCATTAAGAAGGTAAGGAATTCCACAAATGAACTTTTAACCAAGCACACCTGTTATGAGGATGGTTGAGAGAATGCCAAGAGTGCGCAAAGCTGTCATCAAGGAAAAGGGTGGCTACTGTATTCATGTGATATTTGAGTGACAAAAAATTGACAATATCTATAGACTAAAAAACCTAAATAAAAAAACGTTAGCTGACATGGGCTACTTGATCTGGACATTTCTGACATGTTATAAATAGTTCTCTAAGGTATGCAATGATGTATACCCCACAGTTTGGGAACTACTGATCTAGCTGAGCACACATGCATCTTATTCTGAAAACTGGAGCCATCTATCTGGTTCTGAGATTTAATTTGACTGCAGGCAAAAGGTGTTTGCGATATAAACACTGTCATGTTGGTTGGATATAGTTGAGCCACAATGCCTGTAATGTAAAAGGAAATAGAATATCCAAAGATGCAGCATTACAACTTCTCAAGAAAATAGGACACAATACAGAATTTTTTTACAGAACCTAAAAGTGTTCTTCGGCTGTCCCCATTAGAAGAACTCTTATTGGTTCCAGGTAGAACCCTTTTGGTTTCACAGGGGTTTCTACCTGGAACCAAAAAGAGTTCTACCGGGATCCAAAAAGGGTTCTCCTATGGGGACAGCCGAAGAACGCTTTTTTCCTAGAGTGTATAAAATGACCTGCAGTAGCCTAAGTAATGCATCTCAAGATGTCAGTTCATTGTTAAAGGGACTTGCCAGAAGTACTGTATATCATGTAACTGGAAGTATGTGACACTGTTCCTGAGAACTAACTCCAGACATACAGTAGACCTATGATCCAACTCGGGTCATCTCTGAGCTGATGTAACAAAAGAGATTGAAGGACAGACTGTCTACTTCCAATGACTCACCAACAGCAGCAGCAGTCGGGGAGAGAGGGTTACCATGGCACCCAACTACTTGAGGATTCTGCTGCAAGGCCACTTTGCATTGAGACAGTTGGCTGATTGCAGATGGTGCTGAACTCAGAACGTAGGATTGGGCTAATAGAGACCCAAGACTACATGTATTAAAACACATGGTCCACAACATCAGCTAAGCAAGCCAGATAACTGGTGCCGGAGTTTACTTATGACATGTTACTTCATGCAACTTAAGTATTGCAACATGCCTAATTGATGGAATAAGTAGCTGGTTAAGTTGCATTGCTATTTGGAGCATGCTAACTGATAAGCTGTAGCTAAGTAAACACATATGCATCTTGGGCCAACAGACTACATTTTAAGTATCCATAATATTAGGTGAACCGTTTCTTAAACGATCCAACATAGCCATTTAGCAATGGAAAAACACAGCATGACTTCCGAATATGACATTGAAATTCAAGTATTGTAGCATAATTACTTGGCAAACTGTATTTTGATAAAAGTAACGGGCAATTCTGCAACACGAGGGGGGTGGAGGCAGACTTTAAAAGAAGTACAGTTGGGAAATTAGCTCCACCCATCATGGGGAATATAGCACAAAACAGACCTATAAAAAGTAATGTCAACCATGAGAGGGAAACACCTCTGATGACCCTGTTTTTTCCTGTGGTCAGGATTCCTTGGTTTTGAACACCGCCGTAAGTGGAGAGCAATCAAGGTACACAAAACAGCCTAGATCTCCATCCGCAGGCTGCCTCACTGTAAGTGGTTCCTATTGTTCTGTCTAGGGCTGAGAGGGGATACAGGACATATGGAGGGGTTTCCATCAGAACAGAGCCCAGGTAGGCATGACACTGTACTCGCCTTAAACAGGAAGCTCAAGATCACCACTCAGATCAACCGACACAGACAATAGTCTGGAACAAATGCTTTGTGGTAAGGGTGTGTCCCTGAGCTGTTTCTGTACCCTCTAAATAGAAGTCTAAATTTTACCTTATCAACATCCAGACCGACCAACAAATGTGGCAGTCTGCCTCTCATGAATATAGAACTTCACAGACCTGACATCCAAGGCACAAGATATCCATGGTCTCATGAGACTGATGTGGACAATGATGAGTAAAGGACACATAGGGGTGCTATTGTTTTCAACCTCATATCCATGCCCTCACAGGGTGCAAAAGCTGTACTTGAACAGCTTTTAACTAGACCATGTTTCCTTTGATCTCATAAATAAGAAAACTGCCATGAATGGGCCCATGCCATGCTCAAACTCATGGCCAGTTGGAATTCACATAATTTAATTCCTGACTTTTCAGGAGAAAATGCACCAATTGCCTCTGTAATTAGAAGTCACCTAATACGTGACATGATTGCAATCAACTACATACTTATAACTAAAATGCTTACTTGTGACAGATGCAATTGTTGCAAAGAAAGCTTGCATCCCACTGGTAAAGGGATTTAATTGGACATTCTCAAAGCATACACAGCCCAAATTGGCCTCTTGGCACGTACACATTCCCATAGACTCGAGGGGAAGTGCCAGTCCATGTCTATACTGTACATTATAAAAGGGCTTGTTCAGTTGGACTGGGGATAAACACAATTTTGAAGTTATAATTAGCGCTCTTGACAATGAACACTGGTTGGGAAAATGTCTATTTTGAACTTAAGTAATTTATTTGTCAAGTGTCTTTCGCTTGATTGCCATTGATTACTTGCCTTTCTGAATAATGGAAATCATACAAATAGCATGGGCAATTATTATTGTTACAGTATGGTAGCAGTAATGGAAACTATTATCCCCAAAGAGGAAAGCAAAGGGGGAGTCGGCAGACTATCCAGACAGACGAACCCTTCAACAAAACATGAAGGATGAGGTATACTGAACAAAAATATAAATGCAACATGTAAAGTGTTGGTCTCATGTTTCATGAGCTGAAATTAAAGATCCCAGATATTTTTCATACACAAAAAGCTTATTTCTCTCAAATTTTGTGCACAATATCTTTTACATCCCTGTTAGTGAGCGTTTAACCTTTACCAAGATAATCCATCCACCTGACCGGTGTGGCATATCAAGAAGCTGATTAAACAACATGTTCATTACACAGGTGCACCTTGTGCTGGGGGCAATAAAAGGCCACTCTAAAATGTGCAGTTTTGTCAAACACCACAATGCCACAGATGTTTCAAGTTATTGAGGGAATGTGCAATTGGCGTGTTGACTGCAGGAATGTCCATCAGAGCTGTTGCCAGAAAATTGAATGTTAATTTCTCTACCTTAAGCCACCTCAAATGTAGTTTTAGAGAATTTGGTGGTACTTCCAACTGGCCTCACAACCGCAGACCATGTGTAACCACGCCAGCACAGGACCTCCGCATCTGGCTTTTTCACCTGCTGGATCGTCTGAGACCAGCCACCCGGACTGTGGGTTTGCACAACCGAAGAATTTCTGCACAATCGGTCAGAAGCTCATCTGCATGCTCATCGTCCTCACCAGGGTCTTGACCTGACTGCAGTTCGGCGTCGTAACTGACTTCAGTGTGCCAATGCTCAACTTTGATAGCCACTGGCACGCTTGAGAAGTGTGCTCTTCACGGATGAATCCCGGTTTCAACTGTACCGGGCAGATGTGAACAGAGTGCATCAACATTGTGAACAGAGTGCCCCATGGTGGCGGTGGGATTATGTTATGGGCAGGCATAAACTACAGACAACGAACACAATTGCATTTTATCAATGGCAATTTAATGCACATAGGTACTGTAACGAGATCCTGAGGCCCATTGTCGTGCCATTCATCCGCCATCATCACCATGTTACAAGAATCTGTACACAATTCCTGGCAGCTGATGTACACAATTCCTGGCAGCTGATGTCCCAGTCCATGGCCTGCATACTCACCAGACCTGTCACCCATTAAGCATGTTTGGATTACTCTGGATCGACGTGTACGACAGCATGTTTCAGTTCCCGCCAATATCCAGCAACTTCGCGCAGCCATTGAAGAGGAGTGGTACAACATTCCACAGGCCACATAATCGACAGCCTGATCAACTCTTTGCGAAAGAGATTTGTCGTGCTGCATGAGACAAATGGCGGTCACAGCAGACACTGACTGGTTTTCTGATCCACACCCCTACCATTTTAAGCTACCTGTGACCAACAGACGCATATCTGTATTCACAGTTATGTGAAATTCATAGATTAGATTAGGGCCTAAGGAATGTATTATTTGTTGCATGTTGCATTTATATTTTTGTTCAGTGTACATTACAGTGTTGACGGAGTTCATCTACACAGTAAGGTCAGAAATAACTTTACTTTATTAATTAGTAATTACTTAATATTTATTTGTGTACAATTGAACATTTTAGGTGCTCTGAACAGTATTTCATCCTTCCTGTTCTCTAGTGTCTAATTAAAGTATTCCATCATGCACTCAGGTGACAGGGTACCAAAAGATACAATCACTAAACAAGGAACAATTTTACCCCATCTAATTTGCATTTCTGTGACTTCCTTGATTCAGCTGATGGAACATTTTAGAGTTGTAGAAAGGTTGAATTCAGTACGTCAGGAACATCACATTTTCACAGATCTGAACAGTTTTTTTCTATGATCAGTGAAAAGAGAACTACAAACTGACATCAAACTAGATCAGAGACTGCCCCCTATAGCACACACCAAATGAAGTCACCACATGAAGCAGTAGCTCTTACAGTGGGACATGGAACAAATTCCACATGAAAAACATAGCCCTCTTTTCCTTTAGTTTCTCTGATTCTGTGCTTTTAAGAAACTACGCCACCATTTCAAGATGATCATACAAAAAAGTAAAGCGCACAGTGGTAGACATGGGGCAAAAATATCAGTGTAAATGAACTCATGCAGGGAAGCGACAGGGCCTCTCAGAAAGCATTGCAGTGATCAGTGAGCACTTACTGTATTTGAATAAAAGCAGCATAGGATTGATAAGCATCTTGCTTTTCTGGCTCATAAAAACAGTCATAACAGGCTGTCGGAGGGAAGTAGTTTCCTGAATTCCCTGTCCAAATGGATTTTGGGGTATTTGAAAAAATCGAGACGATTGCCAAAGCTTCCTGAACTGTCCTTACAAGACATACATCCTATTCTCATCGTCTCCGCATCAAGATCTGGGTTCAAATGGTATTTGAAATCATTCATCAAGCATTTGCTTGAGCCGGACTGGAGAGCCAGGTGGGAGGGATTTGCACTTTTGGGACTATTCCATTGTGTGAGGGAAGCGCAATAAAGCACAGATAAAGTATCTGACAGATTTCAAATACTATTTGAATCCAGGTCTGGATTGACAATGGAGGCTTAAAATGGGGAGACAGGGTAAACTGAGCCTTCACTTGTCCAGATAGTGGAGATAAACTCAAAAGATAAGGCAGACGAGATGAGTTACCAGATCTTCATACTAAATTTAATCTCTATGATCTTCCATAAAACCATATATTTGATTGTTTCTCGGGCATACTGTGGTTGCAGATGTTTGTTTTTCTAGTCATCCATCTTGATTTGCTTTCTAAAGTGTACCGGTCCTCCATTTTCATACTATGCAAATAAATGCTTAATGGTCATCCTCCTCATGAGTAGAAATGTAAGGCACCAGACAGCAGCATTATCCTAGATGTAGCCCCTGGGAAAATACTTAACATGCATTCTTCCTTCCTCCCTTCATTGAGGGGATAAGTGTAAGCAATATTGTCACCTCGTTGCTTTAAACCAATCCATTCCTCTTAGATATATGATGACTGACTTACTGTAAAGATAAGAAGAAAGGATGCATTGAGGTATTTAAACAGAGCCTGCAGTGTGACTACAAAGGGGTGTGGAAGAGCAGCCGGTGAGCTGATAGGGGGAGGAAGAGAGAAGGCAGTAGCCCTGGAAAGGAAATGGAATGGTTCCTCTGGGAGGGCCATGTTGGTCACAGCACTATGGGGGAAAACAGTGGAAAGTGCCCGCCCTCTGACCGACCCTTCCACAAGTGACATTCCTCCCTCAGATCCACATTGCCTACGCTACAAAAATAAACCTGCTCCAAGTTGCAGCTCCAAAGCAGGGGTTTACTTCTAGGAATTGCAGTCTCTCTATAGTGTGCATGTCAATCTGTCTCTGTACATTTATAATGTTTTGTTATGCTAAGTATTAATGGGTGACAAAGCAACATTTTGGAGCCATTACTGGGGAGAGTCCTGCAGCGTGATTACTGGTGTACTTTAAGAGCACCTGGTAAAATTACAATTATATTCCTCCCGTCTCTTATGAGCCTCAAATGGATCAAATGGTTTTGATTGTCCCACAAAATATTCTAACTCTCTTCATGGCCTTGCTTTAATTGAAGCGGAGGTAAAGTAGGGTTAGCCCAGCTGCTGTTCTAGAGCCTAGTGATTCCATTCCCCTTTAAAGCGAGATGCTTTAAAGTGGGATTACACAACTAAAAACATCTGCAAAACAGGGAGACAAAAATAACTACACTGATTAGATAGGATCCTTTATTAATGTTTTTTTGTCCGCCTTTCATGCATTCCCAGAAGGGTTCACATTTAAATTATCACAGATTAGTATTTCCCACCTGTACGTATACTTCGTCTCAACATGAAGTCACTGAAGGGTCAAGCAACTCTAATTAAATACAGTGTATGAAATATGTTTTTGAACACCCTACTGTTCAACACTCCTTTTTCACCCGACCACCAACAGTTTCCCCCCTACATTCATGGTACTTCCTGCATTTACAATGCTTTGTAAACCTATCCACACAGTCCAATAGAAGTTGCCTGGACTGCACTGGAGTAGCACAAAGTGTGATGTCATCATCAATCATTGCAGTGGTGGATATCTGATGGAACAGTGGGTCTATAGAGCTCATATCTTCAGACATTTACTGCTGTTCCATTTCAAATTGTACACTGGTGATTGGCTCTAGCAGCATGCTGTGACCCCAGAGGTCACAGAGCTTAGTTACAGCTCTGACTCAGACTTTCTGGTAACATTCCCATAGCGAATAATCCAACCATAAACAGTGCCAATAGTAAGTATTCCTTGGATTTTTGACATTGTTGATTTTGTTGTTACAACCAGGGCTGTTGCGGTGACCGCATTACCGCCACACCGGTGGTCACGAGTCATGAAGGCAGTCAAATTTCACGTGACCATTTAGTAATTAGGCTTCTCCAAGCTCTGATGCTGCTTATGGTCATTAGTAGTCTACCAAACTTGCTAACTGCCTGGCACTTAGCACTCTACTGTCCCTCTAATCACTCTAACATCAATGCTAATGTCATCGAAAATCTAAATCAAACACTTCATGACAGCCCAAGAGCTCATGTTTGCGCAACATTTCTATAGTCTATGCAATTGTGCGAGAAAACAGAGTGATGGCCTCTATTAAAAAGAGGAGGATCTCATCAGCTTTCTATAGGCTAGGCCTACTATATTTATTCATCAACTTTCCTAATATTATGCACATTGCTTATCTTTACAACAGGAGTATAGCCTACCTGGCAGGCATGAAAATTAACCACTGGAAAAGCGTCCTCCATTCGCTCTTTAGATGCATAGATGACATGTATTTTTCCCCCTGCCCCTGTTTGAGACTGGTGCATTCTAAATCAAAACACATTTCACACATACAGTGCCTTCGGGAAGTACTCAGACCCCTTGACTTTTCTTACATTTTGTTACGTTTATAGCCTTATTCTAAAATTGATTAAATATTTTTTTCCCACCTCAATCTACTCACAATACCTCATAATGACAAAACAAAAACTGTTTTTTAGAAATGTTTGCTAATTTATAAAAGAAAAAATCAAGAACTGAAATATTTACATACAGTAGGTATTCAGACCCTTTACTCAGTACTTTGTTGAAGCAGCTTTGGCAGCGATTACAGCATCAAGTCTTCTTGGGTATGACGCTACAAGCTCAGCACACCTGTATTTAGGAAGTTTCTCCTCTGCATCCTCTCAAGCTCTGTCAGGTTGGATAGGAAGTGTTGCTGCACAGCTATTTTCAGGTCTCTCCAGAGATGTTTGATCGGGTTCAAGTCCGGGCTCTGGCTGGGCCACTCAAGGACATTCAGAGACTTGTCCAAAAGCCACTCCTGCATTGTCTTGTTTGTGTGCTTAGGGTCGTTGTCCTGTTGGAAGGTGAACCTTCACCCCAGTCTGAGGTCCTGAGCGCTCTGGAGCAGGTTTTCATCACAGATCTCTGTACTTTGCTCCGTTCATCTTTCCCTCGATCCTGACTAGTCCCCAAGTCCCTGCCACTGGAAAACATCCCCACAGGGCACCACGCAGCACTTCGGGCCAAGGGCACAATGGCCACTGGCTGCAAAAGGCATGGATTTTTTGGGAGTGCTTTACGGCCACACAAAGGGGATGCCGCCGGGAAATTCGAGGCATTAGCAGCAGCCTCGAATTTAACAACGCAGGAGTCGCAATTCAACAGCTTAGACATGAGACATATGTGGCAGGGTCTACAGACAATCACAGACTACAAAGGGAAAACCAGCTACGTCGTGAACACCGACATCTTGCTTCCAAACAAGCTAAACACCTTATTCCCCCGCTTTGAGGATAACACAGTGCCACCGACACAGCCCGCTACCAAGGACTGTGGGCTCTCCTTCTCCTTGGCTAACGTGAGTAAGACATTTAAGCATGTTAATCCACGCAAGGCTGCCGGCTCAGACAGCATCCCTAGCCGTGTCCTCAGAGCATACGCAGACCAGCTGGCTGGAGTGTTTATGGATATATTCAATCTTTCCCTATCCCAGTCTGCTGTCCCAACATACTTCAAGATGTCCACCATTGTTCCTCTACTCAAGAAAGCAAAGATAACTTAACGAAATGACTACCGCCCCGTAGCACTCACTTCTGTCATCATGAAGTACTTTGAGAGACTAGTCAAGGATCATATCACCTCTACCTTACCTGACACCCTAAATCCACTTCAATTTGCTTACCGCCCCAATAGATCCACAGACAATGCAATCACCATCGCACTGCACACCGCCCTATCCCATCTGGACAAGAGGAAAACCTGTGTAATAATACAGTTCATTGACTATAGCTCAGCATTCAACACCATAGTACCCGCCAAGCTCATCATTAAGCTCGGGCCCTGGGTCTGAACCCCATCCTGTGCAACTGGGACTTCCTGACTGGGCACCCCCCCAGGTGGTGATGTTAGGAAACACCACTTCGCTGATCCTCAACACAGGGGCCCCATAAGGGTGCGTGCTCAGCCCCCTCCTGTACTCCCTGTTCACAAATGACTGCGTGGCCAAGCACGCCTCCAACTCAATCATCAAATTTGCAGATGACACAACAGTAGTAGGCCTGATTACCAACAATGATGAGACAGCCTATAGGGAGTAGGTGAGGGCCCTGGGAGTATGGTGCCAGGAAAAGAACCTCTCACTCAACGTTAACAAAATAAAGGAGCTGATCGTGGACTTTAGGAAACAGTAGAGGGAGCACCCCTCTATCCACATCGATGGGACTGCAGTGGAGAAGGTGGAAAGCTTAAAGTTCCTCGGCATAGACATCACTGACAAACTGAAATGGTCCAACAACACAGACAGTGTGCTGTTGACGGCGCAACAGAGCTTCTTCAACCACAGGAGGCTGAAGAAATTTGGCTTGGCACTTAAATCCCTCAAATTTTTACAGATGCACAATTGAGAGCATCCTGTCGGGCTGTATCACCGCCTGGTAAGGCAACTGCACTGCCCGCAACAGCAAGGCTCTCCAGAGGGTGATGCGGTCTGCCCAACGCATCACCGAGGGCAAACTACCTGCCCTGCAGGACACCTACAGCACCCGATGTCACAGGAAGGCCAAAAAGATCATGAAGGACAACAACCACCCAAGCCACTGGCTGTCATTCAAGGCAAATGGTGGCTATTTGAAGAAATATAAAATATGTTTTGATTTATTTAACACTTTTTTGGTTACTACATAATTCCCTATGTGGTATTTCATAGTTTTGATGTCTTCACTATTATTCTACAATGTAGAAAATAGTAAAATAAAGAAAACCCTTGAATGAGTAGGTGTTCTAAAACTTTTGACCGGTAGTGAATATTATTCCATTCCTTTACTTTAGATTTGTGTGTATTTTGTGAAATTGTTAGATATTACTGCATTTTTGGAGATAATAACACAAGCATATCGCTACAACAGCTACACCCGCAATAACATCTGCTAAACACATGCATGTGAGCAATACAATTTGTAACTAAAGTTACATTAATAATTATAAATTAGGCATATTAGGCGTACCTGTGTCAAACGGTGGGTGTGGCTGGTGCATGGAAGTCAGGCGCAGGAGAGCAGAGATGAGTGGACAAGCACTTTACTGAGGCAATATTTGAATAGAACGCAACCGCATCACAAAAACAAATGCCCAAAGAACAAGTGAGGCAGCACAAAGTACAACAACCTTGTACAAAGTACCGGCTGCCATATAGCAGACCAGCCGGAAGCATGCCAACCTGACAGTAAACTATTTCACACACAGACATGGGGGGAACAGAGGGTTATATACATGACAAGTAATGGGGGAATGTAAACCAGGTGTGTGGGAAAACAAGACAAAACAAATGGAAAATGAAAGGTGGATCGGCGATGGCTAGAAGACCGTTGACGTCGACTGCCGAACGCCGCCCGAACAAGGAGAGGCACCGGCTTCGGCGGAAGTTGTGACAGTACCTCCCCTTCACGCGCGGCCCAAGCAGCGCTCCGACACCGGCCTTGGGGACGACCCGGAGGGAGAGGTGCAGGGCGATCCGGACAGAGACGGTGGAACTCCCGCAGCATTGAAGGGTCCAACACATCCTTCACCGGAACCCAGCATCTCTCCTCCGGACCATACCCCTCCCAGTCCACAAGGTACTGAAGGCCCCTCGCCCGACGCCTCGAATCCAGTATGGAGCGAACGGAATACGCCGGGGCCCCCTCAATGTCCAGAGGGGGTGGAGGAACCTCCCGCACCTCAGACTCCTGGAGCGGGCCAGCCACCACCGGCCTGAGGAGAGACACATGGAACGAGGGGTTAATACGGTAATCGGGGGGAAGCTGTAACCTGTAACACACCTCGTTCAGTCTCCTCAGGACTTTAAATGGCCCCACAAACCGCAGCCCCAGCTTCCGGCAGGGCAGGTGGAGGGGCAGGTTTCGGGTTGAGAGCCAGACCCGGTTCCCCGGTGCGAACACCGGGGCCTCACTGCGGTGACGGTCTGTGCTGGCTTTCTGGCACAGCACGGCCCGCTGAATGTGCACATCTCCGCGCGCCTGAACAAGTCGTCCACCGCAGGAGCCTCGATCTGACTCTGATGCCAAGGCGCCAGAACCGGCTGGTACCCTAGTATTCACTGGAAGGGGGAGAGGTTAGTGGCGGAGTGAGTTCTGGGCCATCTCTGCCCAGGGTACGAACGCCGCCCACTCCCCTGGCCGGTCCTGGCAATAAGACCTCAGAAACCTACCCACATCTTGGTTCACTCTCTCCACCTGCCCATTACTCTCAGGGGGAAAACCCGAGGTAAGGCTGATCGAGACCACCAGACATTCCCTGAACGCCCTCCAGACCCTCGAAGTGAACTGGGGACCCCGATAAGACACTATATCCTTAGGCACCCCGTAGTGCCGGAAGACGTGTGTAAACAAGGCCTCCGCAGTCTATTGGGCCGTAGGGAGACCGGGCAGAGGGAGGAGACGGCAGGACTTAGAAAAACGTTCCACAACGACCAGGATCGTGGTGTTACCTGTGAGGTAGGAAGATCGGTAAGGAAATCCACCGACAGGTGCGACCAAGGCCGTTGTGGAACGGGTAAGCTTACCTCTGGGCAAGAGCCTAGGAGCTTTACACTGGGCGCACACTGAGCAGGAGGAAACATAAACCCTCACGTCCTTAGCCAAAGTGGGCCACCATTACTTCCCACTGATACCTGGATGACCAGAGGAGGGTGACGTGTGGGCCCAATAGATCAGCCAGTCACGGACAGCAGATGGAATGTACAGACGCCCAGCGGGACACTGGAGGGGAGTGGTCTGCACGTAGCGCCTGCTCAATGTACGCGTCCAGATCCCACACTACCGGCTCCACCAGGCAGGAGGCCGGGAGTATGGGGGTGGGATCCATGGGCCGCTCCTCTGTGTCATACAGCCGGGACAGTGCGTCTGCCTTCACGTTCTGGGAACCTGGTCTGTAAGAAAGGGTGAAAACAAAACGGGTGAAAAACATGGCCCACCTTACCTGGCAAGGGTTCAGTCTCCTCCCTGCCCAGATTTACTCCAGATTGCGGTGGTCAGTCCAGATGAAAAAAGGGTGTTTAAGCCCCCTAAAGCCAATGTCTCCATGCCTTCAAAGCCTTGACGACAACCAACAGCTCCCGGTCCCCCACGTCATAGTTCCGCTCCGCCGGGCTGAGCTTCCTCAAGAAGAAGGCACAGGGACGGAGCTTCGGTGGTGTACCCGAGTGCTGAGAGAGCACGGCTCCTATCCCAGCCTCGGACACGTCCACCTCCACTCTGAATGCCAAAGAGGGATCCGGATGGGCCAGCATGGGAGCCGAGGTAAACAAAGCCCTCAGGTGACCAAAAGCCCTGTCCACCTCAGCCGACCACTGCAAACGTACCGGTCCCCCCTTCAGCAGTGAGGTAATGGGAGCCGCTACCTGACCAAAACCCTGGATAAACCTCAGGTAGTAATTGGCAAACCCTAGAAACCGCTGCACCTCCTTTACCGTGGTGGGAGTAAGCCAATTACGCACGGCTGAAATGCGTTCACTCTCCATCTCCACCCCTGAGGTGGAAATGCGGTACCCTAGGAAGGAGACGGACTGTTGGAAGACCAGGCATTTCTCAGCCTTGACGTACAGGTCATGCTCCAACAGTCAACCAAGCACCCTGCTCACCAGGGACACATGCTCGTCGCGTGTAGCGGAGTATATCAGAATGTCATCAATATACACCACTACACCCTGCCCGTGCAGGTCCCTGAAAATCTTGTCTACAAAGGCTTGGAAGACTGATGGAGCATTCATCAACCTGTACGGCATAACGAGGTAGTCATAATGCCCTGAGGTAGTACTGAAGGCCGTCTTCCACTCGTCTCCCTCCCGGATACGCACCAGGTTGTAAGCGCTCCTGAGATCTAGTTTGGTGAAGAAGCGTGCCCCGTGAATTGACTCATTCACTGTGGCTATAAGAGGTAGCGGGTAATTGTACCTCACAGTGATCTGGTTTAGGCCTCGATAGTCAATACACAGGCGCAGACCTCCCTCCTTCTTCTTCACAAAAAAGAAACTCGAGGAGGTGGGTGAAGTAGAGGACTGAATGAACCCCTGATGCAGGGATTCGAAGACATATGTTCCCATAGCCGCCGTCTCCGCCTGTGACAGGGATACACGTGACTCCTGGGAAGTGCGTCGTCTACCAGGAGATTTATCACACAATCCCCCCGACGATGAGGGGGTAATTGAGTCACCCTCTTTTGTAGGAGAGAGCCAAGTTGGAATATTCTGGGGGAATGCACATGGTGGAGACCTGGTCTGGACTTTCCACCGTAGTAGCCCAACGGAAACCCCTAAACACCTCCCGAGCACTCTCGCGACCACCCCGTGAGAGCCCTCCGTTGACATGAAACAGTGGGGTCATGACAAGCTAACCAGGGTAGAGCTAGCACCACGGGAAACGCAGGAGGCTCAATGAGGAAGAGACTGATTCTCTCTTTGTGACCCCCCTGCAGCCACAGATGGGGCACGAGACGAAACCTCCTCCAGTCTCCCTGAGCGCAGCACCTCCCAGCTCCATGGGCATCGGAGCGGTGGTGCTGGGGGATGGAACCGACAGACCCCGCTCTGGACGTCCGCGGATAGCCAGCAGGTCATCCAGCCAAAAGGACAGGTCCACCAGCTGGTCGAAGGTGAGGGTGGTGTCCCTTCAGGCCAACTCCCGCCAGAGGTCCTCGCGCAAACTGCAGCGATAGTGGTCTATCAGGGCCCTGTCGTTCCATCCCGCGATGGCGGCCAGGGTTCGAAAGTCCATCGCGAACTCCTGGGCGCTCCTCGTCCCCTGCCTCAGATGGAAGAGACTTTCACCCGCCGCTCTACCCTCGGGCGGGTGGTCGAAGACTTCCCGGAAGCGGCGCGTGAAATCCTCGAAATGGTCCAGCGCCGCATCTCCTTCTCCCCACACGGCGTTGGCCCACTCCAGGGCTTTCCCTGAGAGGCACGAGACGAGGGCGGACACCTTCTCACGGCCCAAAGGAGCCGGGTGGACGGTTGCCAGGTACAGATCCAGCTGCAACAGGAAACCCTGGCAGCATGCAGCCGTCCCATCGTACTCCCGGAGAAGGGCGAGACGGATCCCACTGGGACCGGGTGAAGGGGGGCGAGTAGTGGAGACCCTGGTTGTGCTGGTGGAGGCGCTGGAGGAACTCCCTGTCTTTCCCAGCTGTCCATGGTTTGGACGACGCGGTCCATGGTGGCGCCGAGATGGTGGAGCATTGCCGTGTGCTCCCGGACGTGCTCCTCGACCCCTATACCAGGGGCACCTGCTCCTGCTGACTCCATCTAGTGGGTGTGAAAATCTGTCAAACGGTGGGTGTAGCTGGTGCATGGAAGTCAGGCACAGGAGAGCAGAGATGAGTGGACAAGCACTTTACTGAGGCAATATTTGAACAGAATGCAACCGTGTCACAAAAACAAATGCCCAAAGAACAAGTGAGGCAGCACAAAGTACAACAAACTTGTACAAAGTACCGGCTGCCACAAAGTACGGGTACAAAACAAAACCCGGCGCAGACCAGCCGGAAGCGTGCCAACCTGACAATAAACAATTTCACACACAGACATGGGGGGAACAGAGGGTTATATACACAACAAGTAATGAGGGAATGTAAACCAGGTGTGTGGGAAAACAAGACAAAACAAATGGAAAATGAAAGGTGGATCGGCAATGGCTAGAAGACCAGTGACGTCGACAGCCGAAAGCCGCCCGAACAAGGAGAGGAACCGACTTCGGCGGAAGTCGTGACATCCTGTTTCTTTGTTAACCTGTTGGAGCTAGGGGGCAGTATTTTCACGGCCGGATAAAAAACGTACCCGATTTAAACTGGTTACTACTCTTGCCCAGAAATGAGAATATGCATATAATTAGTAGATTTGGATAGAAAACACTCCAAAGTTTCTAAAACTGTTTGAATGGTGTCTGTGAGTATAATGGAACTCATATGGCAGGCCAAAACCTGAGAAGATTCCATGCAGGAAGTGCCCTGTCTGACAATGTTGTCCTTCTGTTGCATATCTATCGACATTACAGCATCTGTGCTGTTACGTGACACTTTCTAAGACTTCCATTGGCTCTCTAAAGCGTTCAGAAAGCGGAATGACGTGTCTCCTGTCTCTGGGCAAAGTACAGCAGCAGAGTTTGTAAGTGGCTTGCCTGGGGACAGTGAGACTGAGATGCGCGTTCACGATACTTCTCCATTTTTTTCATTCAGTCTTTGAATGAAAACAACGTTGTCCGGTTGGAATATTATCGCTATTTTACGAGAAAAATAGCATAAAAATTGATTTTAAACAGCGTTTGACATGCTTCTAAGTACGGTAATGGAATATTTTGACATTTTTTGTCACGAAATGCGCTCGCGCGTTACCCTTCGGATAGTGACCTGAACGCATGAACAAAACGGAGGTATTTGGATATAACTATGGATTATTTGGAACCAAAACAACATTTGTTGTTGAAGTAGAAGTCCTGGGAGTGCATTCTGACGAAGAACAGCAAAGGTAATTAAATTTTTCTAATAGTAATTCTGAGTTTAGGTTGCCCCAAACTTGGTGGGTGTCAAATTAGCTAGCCTGTGATGGCCGAGCTATGTACTCAGAATATTGCAAAATGTGCTTTCGCCGAAAAGCTATTTTAATATCTGACATAGCGTTTGCATAAAGGAGTTCTGTATCTATAATTCTTAAAATAATTTTTATGTATTTTGTGAACGTTTATCATGAGTAATTTAGTAAATTCACAGGAAGTTTTCGGTGGGTATGCTAGTTCTGAACATCACATGCTAATGTAAAAAGCTGGTTTTTGATATAAATATGAACTTGATTGATCAAAACATGCATGTATTGTATAACATAATGTCCTAGGAGTGTCATCTGATGAAGATCATCAAAGGTTAGTGCTGCATTTAGCTGTGGTTTTGGTTTTTGTGACATATATGCTTGCTTTGAAAATGGCTGTGTGATTATTTTTGGCAGGGTACTCTCCTGACATAATCTAATGTTTTGCTTTCGCTGTAAAGCCTTTTTGAAATCGGACAACGTGGTTGGATTAACGAGAGTCTTATCTTTCAAATGGTGTAAAATAGTCATATGTTTGAGAAATAGCATTTTTGAGGTATTTGTATTTCGCGCCACGCGATTCCACTGGCTGTTGACTAGGGCTCTCTGGCCCAGAGAGGTTAACCGCTCAACACAAAATATCCGCATGTGCGCACGCCCTCAAATCGTTTGGAGAAAATATCCTTTCTATTTTATTCAGCTTTGTTCAATTGTATTCTTCATACTATACTGTTCATACAATTTGTTCATACTGTCTGCTAAATGAACTAGTTTAGCCCACAGCCATTTGGCATAACCAGATCAGGACAACTCAGAGTACGCTATTCTGTTCTTTTGAAATAGACTTCATTTTCTTCATATCATGTTTCTTTAGACTGGTCTAAAATAATGGTTTATTGTGAAGGTGTAGGCTATATTACATGAATTTATGAGATTTTTTTTTAAATTTAGATGTTCCAAAAGTTATGCATCAGTGGCTTGTAGGAAGCCAGGAGATGCTAAATATGTTTGTTAATTAACGGTCAATTACTGTGAGACCGCCAGTTATTTGCCTGACAATCACCTGCTGACAAAATTGTGACCGCCACAGCCCTAGTTACAACATGGAATTAAAATGTCATTTTAAAATAAATCGTTTACGTTTATGGATTTTCTCTCTCATAATATTGAGTATTGTGTCGATCCGTATTGAAAAATCCCAATTAAATTGATTTTAATTCCAGATTGTAACACAAAGAAAAATCCCTATAGGCTCAGTATTTGAAGAATCAGACACTGGTTGTGTAGCCACCCTGAGAGATACAGGGTCTCTCTACACTTTTACCGTCCCTGGATGATTCCACATTGAGTTGGTTGTTATAAGAGAATTCAATATCGATTCCCATCTCTCATTTGTAAAATCTTGTATTGGGCAGAAGAGAGAAAAACAACTTTCCAGAGAGACCCTACTGGCTAGGAACTTTTATGAGAAATATTTTATGACAATGTGATTCTCTGATAAATGTTCTTTGTGTATAATCCTTATTAAACTGGTTGTTAAATGTTGTTTTTTGTCTAGGTTTTCCTCTTACAGAGAATGATACACATGACTCCACAAGTGAATTATTGGAACTTTATGGTTGTTTAACTAAGTTGTTAGTTAAAGCTGTCTGCCCAGTGTTTGTGTATTTTGTCAGTTAGCAGTAATTGAATTCCCCTACATTTTATATTTTCTTTTACAATAAAAAAACTAAGAAAGATGAATATGATGTGTGCCACAATGATCAGCACCATCTGCTGTTGTAAGGGTCTGGTTACCCATACAAAACTGATACAAACATGATTCTAAATTCATCACAGAAGCTATCTTACACTGACACCTAGCGGATCGAGACCAAACTAACTACAGAAACCAAAGACGCATCACCCACTCACACTGACATGTAAGTGTTTTCTAAATATTTATGAATGCCCAACTTGATTATGAACACAACTTCATGTGCATGTGTTTAAAATGATTCCATTCCAATGAACCCATCCTCCTCATTTCTCCCTCCACCAGACTCAACTGTTCAAAGTTCAACAGTCAATGCGTTCCAGACGGAACCATTGAAAACCTGATAGTGAACACAGCATGATCAACTTCCATCACTTTAACAGCTACTCCTACAATGTGCCATTGTTTTCTGAAGCACAGGTGTGGTGGTAAACCTTCCAGGCAGTATACTGTGGGGGAACATCATATCATCAATGGAACATAGGGCTATTGGAGGCACATTACGGCTGCAGCCTGGAGCCCATCCACAGCCCATCCACTTAGTCATGCTCTACTGCAATGTTGGCGATCAGCAACGGCGGCAAGGAATATGTTGGAATAATGCCCCAGATGGCTTCATGAGGCATGGCCGGCCAAATGACAGTCATCCTCTGCCAAATGGCCTTGCTTAACTCTCGGCAAGGTCAGCGGTGGTTACATATGGGTGGGTTTGTGGGGGAAACATTTGATGCTCCATTCAGACAATAGCAGACATAATATTGTGACAATGGCAGAGAGAGTAAGTTCACCTACAGTCTATGGAGTACAGAAAGAAACAAATTGTGTGCACAGTACGTGCGGCGGCACAACATTCAACATTCTAGGGGTAGGGTTAGAAATATGTTTCTTGGTTTTATTATCACAAAAAACTCCTAAAGTTTTGAGATCTCTTTCTGAGAATTTCGTCACCCTTAACTTACACTGCTTTTCCAAAATATAGGGAGTTATTCACCTTTCTCTTCTTGCATCAAGCACTTTAATCAAAAATAGCTTTTTATTTATTTCCTCCAACATCCAGATATAACAGGGTAGCAGGTGAGCTCTTTTCCATTTGGGCTGAGCTCTGGTGAGACAAGAATGTTATCAGAGCTCTGCCCATGGCCGCCCATTTGGCTTAGACTTCCCATCGCACCTGTCAAAAGTTTCTACCAGCCCTTAGCAAATCGCTGCCCCTGGAGGATGGAGTATGTGTGTGTGTGTGGAAAGAGGGGGCACTAAGTGCATTCAATCTCCCAACAACATACAACCCACCCTCAGCAGCATCCTCTCCATACAATCCTCAACAACACACAATCACCACCACCACCACACCATCGCTCCCATATAGAGCCCACCATCTAGCATTTAGTGCTATGGGGAGGAGATTCAAGCAAGGCAAGGGTTCTCCGTGTAAACTGGAAGCGTAATTACAGACCCTTTCTGAAGGCTATTACCCATACTCCCTTGGTGCTTTTTTCACAGCCCCTCTGAAACCGACGGGGGGAAATGACTATGGTCAGGTTTGCCGAGTCAGACAGAGCATTAATGAGAGGAGCTGGGAAGAAATGGCTTTGACACTACAGGCACTTCGAACCCGGCACACAAAGGAACACTAAACTCCAGGGCAATAAGGGAAAGAGACAGCTACGTATATCATCGCAGAAGGGTAGCTCGTATCTCAGAGGTGGACCACCATATCGCCACTGCTTGGGCAGGGGATTACAAAACACGGGAATGGGAAGTATAGCAAAGTTTCCTCGAGTAAGGGCCCACAATGGCAGAGAGAGAGAGCTTTCATTAAGGCTTAACACAGAGTAAATCGCCACGGCGCAGCGTGACGAGGGAGCCATTCGACCCAGATAATGGGCGAAAACAAAAAGAGCCAATTGAAAGCTCATTACAGTGCCAAAATATATGAGGCCACTTAAAGGAAATAACGATGAAACAAGGCCTAAATTGTAGTTGAGTAACAACCAAATCTAACAACCAACAGCTCATTCCCATGTCGCACTCACATCAGACAAGGAAAATGAATTAATCTAAGCTAGCTAATCAAATTTTTGTTTTTACTAGAGGGCTGCGTCTACAGAACAATTATGCCTTGTTGATTGTCTCAGTGATACAGTAGCTAGAGAGGGGAAAGCTAGGCAATTGAGCATGAAGAGGGCCTAAGGCGCTGATCAGAGCAGCTAGGCAATGTTTCAGGATACATTTACATAGCCCCTTCAGGATCCTGATGATTTCTACCAAGAGCTCTATACCTCTCCCCGTACATGAATTACATTTATTCCACAATTAAGTCTCTCACAAAAGCCAAGGTAAGAGAGTGTTTTTGCAATGCTGCGAGTTATGTTTATCGCAGTTCCATGAAGTCAAAAGCAAAATGGTGGCCATTACCAGGGTTGGGTAGGTTAATTTCTTAATGTAATCTGTTACAGTTACTAGTTACCCGTCCAAAATTGTAATCAGTAATGTAACTTTTGGATGACCCAAACTCAGTAACGTCATCTGATTACATTTAGTTACTTTTAGATTACTTTCCCCTTAAGAGGCATTAGAAGAAGACAAAAATGTATGTTACCAATGGAACAAAGGGCATTAAAGGATAAATCGATGTTAAAGTTTACATAGCTGTCCATATATGGATGTTAAATGTTACTTTATGGGTTGGTTATGTAGGCTTCTTCTAACCCATCGCTTTCTACTACATATAATAATATGATTAAATTCTATATTTACATTTACAATAAATGTTATACCCCTTGATCTTCAAGAATAAGACTTGGAAATATGGAAGTATTAGTTTTGGGGTCATACTCAGGTAAAACAAAGGATTTATTAGCCAGCCCTACTCTGTTGTTTATGATTTTGTCCTCCAATCAATCATGGAGTTGAAAAATAAATGCTGCACTCATGGAATGGCATGCTTTGAGCACTACTAAAAAGTGCTATTTACATGTGAACAATTAATGCCATATGCTGCATTTGCTATAGGTCTATTGTTTACCTTTTTGTTGGTTACACTTTGGTATCTTGATAATATGCAGCTGTTTAAAGGGCAAATCCACAGATGAAACATTGACAACGGTCACCCCGCCTCTGTTTTGGCAAAAAGATGAGTGATGGGCATGGAGAAATGTAACCACTCTCAGATTAATAGACTGAGCTATGGATGCAAGGACTGACCATCCATGACATCACAATTATTGTTTGAACCATGTTATGAGGATATACAGTGTTTGTTTACATTGTTGACAAACACTGGAGAAAAACAAGCTTATATTTTGGGTTCTCATGGAGTGTGACAGTTGAATTTAGCTCATGTGGCATTTCTAAGTTATATCCTTCAAGAATCAATGAAAATATAATTTATAAGTACAAAAATGTAACAACTACAGATTGCCCCTTTAAGTCTATCAAAAGTGCATGAGTTTGAGCATGAGTCCATTAGGCCTATGGATTTTTTTTCTTATCAGCATGAATTATATTGATCAATAGAAGCCTCACTTTTTTCCATAGGTTGGGATCCACTATGAATCTATTGCAAGAGCGTATTTTTCACTGGCTGTCCACTGGTTTCAAAAACAATGATTGATAAGCAGCTTAAACTTCTTGAATTCAACCATTATTGGCTTCAAATACACATTTAGATATGTGAACAGCCATCCACAACAACCACAATCCGTAAGTGTCAAATAGCTAAATGAGAGAGCAGCAGTGTGATTCACATCAATGCGCTATGGTAGACATCAATAATAAGTGATGTCCGTATCGCCGTAGACTACACCACTGCTGTCATCCTTACCTCCAAGAGTTTATTCAAGTTGGATAATCTTTGGATGCTGATAGCAGTCACACCATTGGAAGACATAGCTTGGACTGTAGCATACAAAAGCCTATTCCTGATCTTTTCCCACGATCCATCAAACACATTTGGTGTGTCATCATAGTGGTCTCCGACTTATGGTCAGACTCGCTCACGATGAACAAAGGAAAACTTATGCCTTTTTTCAATTATGATTTTATAGTCATTGAGAGAAATTAAGTGTCAACATTTGTTTTTCTTCGCAAACACCCTTTCTGAATTAAAAAGTAATCCACGAAGTAATCTAGTTTTTAAAAAGTGTCTGTAATCTGATTACAATATTTTTGCTGGTAACGTAAGGGATTACCATTCGTTTTTTGTAATCCCTTACATGTGAATTTACTCCCCAACCCTGGTCGTTACTCATTGAAATGCTGAGAAAGTGCAACGTTGAGTCAGTTTTCTTTTACCACCAACATCAATAAAGGCTGTAGTCAAACATCGAGAGAAGCAGAAACCTGAATGATGCATCGTCATTTCATTTTCCATTGAAGCATCAGTGTAACTGGTGGGTGGAACGCTCAGTATTTGATGATATCACCCAGACATGTCCATGTTTGTTTAAAGGGTTATTCTATCAACACAAGGAGAACACCCACGTGTTTCTGAAATCTGTTGACTGAATCTGTTGAAAAATTAATGATTGAGTGGGGATTTTAGTAGGGGAACCGTAAACATGCATAGGCAAAAGTAAAAGTCTTATTTTTTGGATTAAACAAACATGAACATGCAGGCTTTTGCTCCTGCCCTACACAAACACACCCGATTCAGCCAAGTAAGGTCCTGAGCAGCAGGTGATGATAGATTGATGACGTTTTGATGAACAGCTCTAAGTGAGATCTGTATTAGACAGATCGGTGTTCCCTCATTCAATTAGCTAAAGCATTCTTGAAGTATGGAAGAAATATTCTACACGTGAAGAGGGATTGAGTGAACAAAAAGGTCCTTAGGGAAACAAATCGATTTGAGAGTGCTTCAGAGTGGTGACAGACAATATCCATTAATATAGAGCACCTGCCTGCCCAACAATTCACTTGCGATGCTACCACCGCCTCAACTCAAACTCAATTTGGCGAAAATATTAATTTGATCAAACATAATCCCAGCAAATGAATGAAAATGAATTCACAGTTTTAATATTGCGCTTGTCATATCGGTGTGCCTGAAATATGTAATTACCCGGTGTCCACCGGTCACTTGACTGTGAAAGTGGCACTGATTGACTGCATCCTCAGGCGGATTATGTTTCACTGAGGCTGGCTGACGAAAGGTGACTAAGACCTTAGGCTGATTGCAAACCAATTACTCAAGTGGAGAATCTCAGTTACAGTGTACTGTATGTAAAATAGAGAAAATATTTGACACTGTGGCACCATAATGGCTCAACAGTCAGGACAGACATGTTCTATGGCTCCTGCTACTCGTTGATGTACATCGACTACACCAAACATTAGGAACATCTTCCTAACCCCCCCAGGGCATGAACTCCACAAGGTGTCGAAAGCATTCCACAGGGATGCTGGCCCATGTTGATTCCAATGCTTCCCACAGTTGTCCCAAGTTGGCTGTATGTCCTTTGGGTGGTGGACCATTCTTGATCCAGCAGCGTTGCAGTTCTTGACACAAACTGGTGCACCTGGCACATACCATCCCCCTTTTAAAGGCACTTACATTTGTCTTGCCCTTTTCCCTCTGAATGGCACACTTACACAAGCCATGTCTCGAGGCTTAAAAATCCTTCTTTAACCTGTCTCCTCCCCTTCATCTACACGGATTGAAGTAGATTTAACAAGTGACATCAATAAGGGATCATAGATTTCACCTGGATTCACCTGTCATGGAATTCTTAATGTTGGTTATACATTACATACATTTATTAACTGACTGCTACAGTAGGTGTAACAGGTAGAGGTTACAGTAAATTCTCACAAACATATATTCCCTTTGAGTGTAACTACAGCATGTCTCTGTGACCTGAGGTCTAACGCCAAAGTTATCCAATAAACTCTGCTACTCCAGTACTGAGATACCAACACTCAATGTTGATCAAATCCCTGTATCTTCTATGCAAAATCTGTCAAATGTGTTCCACTCACTAAAATGTATCCTGTTCTACCTTGCAGATAAAAATGACTTTGCAGCAAGTAGTCTTTCTGTTATTCAAAAGCTACCAAGAGACAGTGGACTACCAGCATAAGACCAACCTGACAACGTCAATGGACTGTATCTCAGTCTCCAATGCCTTGAAAGGATAACACACAAATGGCTTTGAGTGCACAGAATCCAGCATCTTTTGTCCTACTGCAGCACATCATTGTTGCTTCCAAACTCCTCTGCTAGGACTTAATGATTCGATCTATAAGTGACTGGTTTATCCTTTAAAATGTTCTCAGTTGAGCCTTGGTTAGTAATTGTTATAGTCTGGCATTAGCAAGAACCACATACCTGTGGATGATTTGCTCTCAAGTCAAGTGGACAACAGTTTGTCTCTATGGTGATACGGTCATACAAGTGGCCTACTATATCATTCTCCTTCTAAAACTAGAATATGGTGGCCATACTAGGACAGCCTCAGTCTACCTTGGTGCACAAAGCCACTTCCTTCCTTGTGTTGCAGTGCCACCTAGTGGCCACTGCCTACATGGCATCATGCATTGTATCACAGGAAATTTAGTCCAATACTTAAAAACTAAATGACTTTAGAGGACAGTTCGAAATGTACTAGGGTGGGGGGGCTGGTCCAAAATAGAGGAGGGTTTATCATTTTTTTTTGCTGTGGTGAGAGTTGTGTGTGTATATTATACTTTTTTTTTATTGGGCAAGGGGGAGGTTAGTGCGTTTTTTCAATGGTTTACATTTGCCATTTTGCAGGTTTTACCATATAGCCAAATTTCCACATCTCATTGCATGTCTCTCCCCTATCAAATTGTTTTGGTAAATCCCTTATGTGCTACACTTTTCCGTGTGCTTACTATACCACATATCAATAATCTACCAGTCACCTGTTTATCCTGCCCTCTATCCATAGTGACAATATTGGTAGTTGGATCGTTTGTCAAGATCTGCAAGACTTTGCTAGTTAATCATACATTTTTAAATGATGCCTGGTTTTATAGCAGAGCTGTGCTTAATATGAGAAGCTGAGAAATAAATATAAGAACACATTACACTCCACATATCAACCGCTGTTGAGGAGCATACTCTCATTGTGCGACAGGTGATATTCCGCCCAAACTCTGTATGCCATGGGCTCTTCAACCCTGTCCCTGCAGCTTCCCAGTGCTTAATTTGGGAAACCAAGTGAAATCAATTTGGGACCATCTACAGTAACATGCTTTTGCAACAAGCCTATGCATATGCATAAGCTCTAATATGCATATGTTTTCTTTTAATTAATCGTCACCTTAGAGAGCACTGTCCATTTCGTTGTGTTAGGCTTTGAAACATCCACAAAGATCATGTTTTATACTCAGTTTTAACCTGCTTTTGAACTTCTTTCTTCAAATTGATCATCACAGTGAGGTGAGTTTTAAAAGCAGGATACTGATTTGATAAGTATTTGATGTGATTTTGATTGCATTGATGTCAAAATGGTTAGAGGGACAATAGAGCCCTGAGTACCAGGCCATTAGGACCTGATGGTCATCAGCAAGTTGGGTACTACCACAGTATGTCTAGAGTGCATAAGACAAGATAACTGTGACTCAACGGTCACATGGAATTTTACTGTGGTCATGACTCATGACTGCCGGTGTGGTGCTAATACAGTCACTGCAACAGCCCTATCATACCACTCATAAAATCATTCAAATCTTCACACATTTTCGATATACACTACCATTCAAAAGTTTGGGGTCACTTAGACATTACCTTGTTTTTGAAAGAAAAGCACATTTTGGTCCATTAAAATAACATAAAAATGATCAGAAATACAGTGTAGACATTGTTAATGTTGTAAATGACTATTGAAGAGGCGACTCCGGGATGTTGGCCTTCTAGGCAGAGTTGCAAAGAAAAAGCCATATTTCAGACTGGCCAATAAAAATAAAAGATTAAGATGGGCAAAAGAACACAGACACTGGACAGAGAAACTCTGCTTAGAAGGCCAGCATCCCGGAGTCGTCTATTCACTGTTGACGTTGAGAATGGTGTTTTGAGGGTACTATTTAATTAAGCTGCCAGTTGAGGACTTGTCCACTTGCTCAGTTGTGCACAGGGGCCTCCCACTCGTCTTTCTATTCTGGTTAGAGCCAGTTTGCGCTGTTCTGTGAAGGGAATAGGACACAGCGTTGTACGAGATCTTCAGCAGTTTCTCGCATGGAATAGCCTTCATTTCTCAGAACAAGAATAAATGGATGAGTTTCAGAAGAAAGTTCTTTGTTTTTGGCCATTTTGAGCCTGTAATCAAACCCACAAATGCTGATGCTCCATATACTCAATTAGTGTAATCAGGACAACAGTTTTCAGCTGTGCTACCATAATTGCAAAAGAGATTTCTAATGATCAAGTAGCCTTTTAAAATGATAAACTTGGATTAGCTGACACAACGTGCCATTGGAACAAAGGAGTGTTGGTTGCTGATAATGGGCCTCTGTTCGCCTATGTAGATATTCCATTAAAAATCAGCCGTTTCCAGCTACAATAGTCATTTACAACATTAACAATGTCTACACTGTATTTCTGATCAATTTGATGTTATTTTATTGGACTTTTGTTTTTTGCTTTTCTTTCAAAAACAAGGACATTTCTAAGTGACCCCAAACTTTTGAACAGTAGTGTAAATCCACAAGATAGAGGAATGGCTGATGGGCAGTGCAGAGGCCAGGTGCGTCACTGCGCATGAAAGAACAGTAAATCAAATGAAATTGTATTTGTCACATGCGTGGAATACAACAGGTGTAGACCTTACTGTGAAATGCTTACTTACAAGCCCTTAACCAACAATGCAGTTAAGAAAAAGAAGTGCTAAGAAAGTATTTACTAAAATACACTGAAAAAAATACAAGGGGTACTGGTACAGAGTTAATGTGCCAATGAAGTCAATGAACCGGTTAGTCGAGGTAATATGTGTATGTAAGTAGAGGAAAAATGACTATGCATAGATAATAGAGTACCAGCAGTGTAAAAAAATGGGTGTTTGGGGGGGTCAATGCAAATAGTCCGGGTAGCCATTTGATTAGCTGTTCAGGAGTTTTATGGCTTGGGGGTAGAAGCTGTTAAGAAACCTTTAGGACCTAAACTTGGCACTCCGATACCACTTGCCGTGCGGTAGCAGAGAGAACAGTCTATGACTAGGGTGGCTGGAGTCTTTGGCAATTTTCTGGGCCTAGATGGCAGGAAGCTTGGCCCCAGGGTCGTACACACTATCCTTGGTAGTGCCTTGCGAACGGAGGCCGAGCAGTAGCCATACTAGGCAGTGATGCAACCAGTCAGGATGCTCTTGATGGTGCAGCTGTAGAACTTTGAGGATCTGAGCAATAGGCATTGTCGTACCCTCTTCACGACTGTCTTGGTGTGTTTGGACACCAAAGACCTTGAAGCTCTCAACCTGCTCCACTACAACCCCGTCGATGAGATTGGGGACTTGCTCTGCCCTCCTTTTCCGTAGTCAACGATCATATCCTTTGTCTTGATCACGTTGAGGGAGATGTTGTTATCCTGGCACCATAGTGCCAGTTCGCTGACCTCCTCCCTGTAGGTGGTCTCATCGTTGTCGGTTATGAGGCCTACCACTGTTGTGTCGTCGGCAAACTTGATGGTGTTGTAGTCGTGCTTGGCCATGCAATCATGGGTGAACAGAGAGTACAGTAGGGGACTGAGAATGCACCTAAGGGGCCCCCGTGGCAGATGTGTTCTTACCTACCCTTACCACCTGGGAGTGGCCCATCAGGTAGTCCAGGATCCAGTTGCAGAGGGAGGTGTTTAGTCCCAGGGTCCTTCACTTAGTAATGAGCTTTGAGGGCTCTATGCTGTTGAATGCTGAGGTGTAGTCAATGAATAGCATTCTCATGTAGGTGTTTCTTTTGTCCAGGTGGGAAAGGGCAGTGTGGAGTGCAATAGAGATTGCGTCATCTGTGGATCTGTTGGGATGGTATGCAAATTGGAGTGGGTTTAGGGTTTCTAGGATAATGGTGTTGAAAAGCATTTCATGGCTACATACGTGAGTGCTACGGGTCGGTAGACATTTAGGCAGGTTACCTTGGTGTTCTTGGGCAGAGGGACTATGGTGGTCTGCTTGAAACGTGTTGGTATCATAGACTCTGTCAGGGACAGGTTGAAAATGTCAGTGAAGACACTTGGCAGTTGGTCAGCGCATGCTTGCAGTACACATCCAGGTAATCGGTCTGGCCCTGCGGCCTTGTGACCTGTTTAAAAAGTCTTACTCACATTGGCTACAGAGAGCATGATCACACAGTCGTCTGGAACAGCAGGTACGCTCACACATCCTTCAGCGTTGCTTGCCTCGAAGCACGCATAGAAGTAATTTAGATCGTCTGGTAGGCTCTTGTTACTGGGCAGCACACGGCTGTGCTTCCCCTTGTAGTCTGTAATAGTTTGCAAGCCCTGCCACATCCGAAGATCGTTGGTGCCGAAGTAGTAGGATTCAATCTTAGTCCTGTATTGACACTTTGCCTATTTGATGGTTCGTCAGAGGGCATAGCAGGATTTCTTGTAAGTGTCCCGCTCCTTGAAAGCAGCAGCTCTACCCTTTAGCTCAGTGCGGATGTTGCCTGTAATCCACGGCTTCTGGTTGGGGTTTTGTATGTACGGTTACTGTGGGGACATTGTCATTGATGCACTTATTTATGAAGCCAGTGACTGATGTGGTGTACTCCTCAATGCCATCGGAAGAATCCCGGAACATATTCCAGTCTGTGCTAACAAAATGGTCCTGTAGCTTAGCATCTGCGTCATCTGGCCACTTCCATATCGAGCGAGTAATTGGTACTTCCTGCTTTAGTTTTTGCTTGTTAGCAGGAATCAGGAGGATAGAGTTATGGTCAGATTTGCCAAATGGAGGCTAAGGGAGAGCTTTATACACGTCTGTGTGTGGAGTGAAGGTGGTCTAGTTTTTTTTCCTCTAGTTGCACATGTAACATGTTGGTAGAAATTAGGTATTAGGATTTAAGTTTCCCTGTAATAAAGTCCCCGGCCACTAGGAGTGCTGCCTCAGGATGAGCAGTTTCTTGTTTGCTTATGGCTTTATACAGTTTGTTGAGTACGATCTTAGTGCCAGCATCGGTTTGTGGTGGTAAATAGACAGGTACAAAAAATATAGATAAAAACTCTACCTATTGGTAAATAATGTGGTCTACAGCTTATCATGAAATACTCTACCTCAGGCAAGCAAAACCTTGAGACTTCCTCAGCCAGCTGAATGTTATCCATGTCATCGTTCAGCCATGACTCGGTGAACATAAGATATTACAGTTAATGTCCCGTTGGTAGGATAGTCTTGATTGGAGCTCATCCAGTTTTTTATCCAATGATTGCACGTTGGCTAATAGGACAGATGGTAGAGGCGGATTACTCACTCGCCGTTGGATCCTTACAAGGCACCCAACCTACGTCCCCTATATCTCTGTCTATTCTTCATGCGAGGGACGGGGATTTGGGCCTTGTCCGGCGTCTGAAGTAAATCCTTCACGTCCGACTCGTTAAAGAAAGAATCTTTGTCGAGTATGCGGTGAGTAATCGCTGTTCTGATATCCAGAAGCTCTTTTTGGTCACAAGTGACGGTGGCAGAAACATAATGTACAAAATAAGTCACAAATAACATGAAGAAATACACACAACAGCACAATTTGTTAGGAACCTGTAAAAAGGCAGCTATCTCCTTCAGCGCCTTTCTTATACATAAAGTAACAGTACCTAGTCAATGTGCGGGGGTGCAGGTTAGTCGAGGTAATTTGTACATGTACTGTAGGTAGGGGTAAAATGACTATGCATAGATAAGCAGCGAGTAGCAGCAGTGTAGGGGGGGTGTCAATGCAATAGTCCGGGTGGCCATTTGATTAATTATTCAGCAGTCTTATGGCTTGGGGGTAGCTTTTAAGGAGCCTTGTGGACCTAGATTTGGCGCGTCGGTACCGCTTGCCGTGCTGTAACAGGTGATTGGAGTCTTCTTGGGCCTTCCTCTGACCCCGTCTAGTATATACACAGTGCCTTTGCAAAGTATTCAGACCCCTTGACTTTGTCCACATTTTGTTACATTAGCCTAAAATGGATAAAATAAAATAAAATCCTCAGCAATCTACACACACTACTCCATAATGACAAAGCGAAAACAGGTTTATATACATTTTTGCAACTGTATTATGAATTAAAAAACCTTATTTACGTGTTCAGACCCTTTGCTATGAGACAAGAAATTGAGCTCAGGTGCATCCTGTTTCCATTGATCATCCTTGAGATGTTTCTACAACTTGATTGGAGTCCACCTGTGGTAAATTCAATTGTTTTGACATGGTTTGGAAAGGCACACTCTTGTCTATATAAAAGGTCCCACAGTTGACAGTGCATGTCAGAGCAAAAACCAAGCCATGACGTCCAAGGAATTGTCTGTGGAGCTCTGAGACAGGATTATGTCGAGGCACAGATCCGGGGAAGGGTACAAAAAAATGTCCCCAAGAACACAGCGGCTTCCATCAATCTTAACTGGAAGAAGTTTGCAACCACCTAGACTCTTCCTGGAGCTGGCCACTCAGCCAAACTGAGCAATCGGGGTAACGGAGGTGACCAAGAACCTGATGGTCACTCTGATAGAGCTCTAGAGTTCCTCTGTGGAGATGGGAGAATCTTCCAGAAGGACAAGCATCTCTGCAGCACTCCACCAATCATGCCTTTATGGTAGAGTGGCCAGATGGAAGCCACTCCTCAGTAAAAGGCACATGACAGCCCGCTGGAGTTTGCCAAAAAGCACCTAAAGACTCACAGACCATGAGAAACAAGATTATCTGGTCTGATGAAACCAAGATTGAACACCTTGGCCTGAATGCCAAGCATAACTGTTGCGTAAACGTACTGAAGGTAGCTAACGAGTCAATCACGTCTGGAGGAAACCTGGCACCATCCCTACGGTGAAGCATGGTGGTGGCAGCATCATGCTGAGGGGGTAATTCTTCAGTGGCAGGGTGTCGTGGATGAATCAGAATTAGTTGGGTAACATAGATAATTAATATGTTTTATTAGTATAATATGCTTATGTGAGATACTATCATTAGAAAGTGTCCTTTGGACTCTGGTATGTTTCAGTTGCACGTTTCCCTTAGCTGGGGCTCAGACATTTGGGGCCCAGAGAGGGGAGAGGTCAGACTTGTTTTTTACATGTCTCTGTCGCTATGCAGAATATCAGCAAGAGAGGAGGACAGAATGATATTGTCTTCATGTGAATGTGTCTTTACCTATTCTTAAACCATGTGAAGGGATGGCGTGATTAATGGGGAACCAATTATTTGTCTCCACAATGTCTGTGCGCAGGTCACTCCCCTCTCAGTGAGCTTGTCCAGGAGTGGGAACAAGAGGTGTTTTATTGAGGATGGGCCACTATGAGATAGCACTGACAAAGGAGATTTATGGTGTATTTTGATAAGAACGCCTAAAAAGCATTCCAGAGGACATGAGCTAATGGTTCTGTTCAATACCGTACCAGGGAGGGACAGTTCTAAGGGGACCAGATACTGGTCTATATAATGAACCCTGTTGACATAGCAGTTACTGTCTGCTGTGTTTTATGGATATCTGTCATATAAGACTTAACCTTTGTGAACTGTTACTAAGATCTGTGGTTTGTCAATGTACGTTGAAGGGGGTGTATCTTTGCTATAAAATATCTCTGTAGTGCATTATTGAGGGTGAAAGAGGCTTTTGCAAAAGTATCTTAAGTATTAAAGATGTAGTAAACTCGGACTGGTGTGTTTAACTCTCCTCATTTGGTAATGCAGAAATTAGCCACCACAAGGGACTGGGAGACTAGTCAGGATCGAGGAATAGATTAATGGAGTAAAGTACAGTGAGATCCTTGATGAAAATCTTCTCCAGAGTGCTCAGGGCCTCAGACTGGGGCAAAGGTTCACCTTCCAACAGGACAACGACCCTAAGCACACCGCCAAGACAACGCAGGAGTGGCTTAGGGACAAGTCTCTGAACGTCCTTGAGTGGTTCAGCCAGAGCCCAGACTTGAACCCAATCGAACATCTCTGGAGAGACCTGAAAATAGCTGTGCAGCAACGCTCCCCATCCAACCTGATAGAGCTTGAGATGATCTGCAAACATTCAGTCAATTATAAAGTAGAAATAGTCTATATACAGTGTGTGCAAATGAGGTAGGATAATGGAGGTAAGGCAATAAATAGGCCATGGTGGCGAAGTAATTACAATATAGCAATTAAACACTGGAATGTGCAGAAGATGAATGCGTAGAGATACTTGGATGCAAAGGAGCAAGATAAATACAGTATGGGGATGAAGTAGTTGGATGGGCTATTTACAGATGGGCTATGTACAGGTGCAGTGATCTGTGAGCTGCTCTGACAGCTGGTACTTAAAGCTAGTGAGGGAGATATGAGTTTCCAGCTTCAGTGAATTTCGCAGTTCGTTCCAGTCATTGGCAACAGAGAACTGGAAGGAAAGGCGGCCAAAGTAAGAATTGGCTTTGGGGTTGACCAGTGAGATATACCTGCTGGAGCGCGTGTTACAGGTGGATGCTGCTATGGTGACCAGTGAGCTGAGATAAGGCGGAGCTTTACCTAGCAGAGACTTGTAGATGACCTGGAGCCAGTGGGTTTGGCGACGAGTATGAAGCGAGGGCCAGCCAACGCGAGCGTACAGGTCGCAGTGGTGGGTAGTATATGGGGCTTTGGTGACAAAACGGATGGCACTGTGATAGACTGCATTCAATTTGTTGAGTGGAGTGTTGGAGGCTATTTTGTAAATGACATCGCCGAAGTCATTGGATCTGTAGGATGGTCAGTTTTACGAGGGTACGTTTGGCAGCATGAGTGAAGGATGCTTTGTTGCAAAATAGGAAGCCGACTCTAGATTTAATTTTGGATTGGAGATGCTTAATGTGAGTCTGGAAGGAGAGTTTACAGTCTAACCAGACACCTAAGAATTTGTAGTTGTCCACATATTCTAAGTCAGAACCGTCCAGAGTAGTGATGCTGGACGGGCGGGCAGGTGCGGGCAGCGATCGGTTGAAGAGCATGCATTTAGTTTTACTTGCATTTAAGAGCAGTTGGAGGCCACGGAAGGAGAGTTGTATGGCATTGAAGCTCGTCTGGAGGTTAGTTAACACAGTGTCCAAAGAGGGGCCAGAAGTATACAGAATGGTGTTGTCTGCGTAGAGGTGGATCAGAGAATCACCAGCAGCAAGAGTGACATCATTGATGTATACAGAGAAGAGAATCGGCCCAAGAATTGAACCCTGTGGCACCCCCATAGAGACTGCCAGAGGTCCGGACAACAGGCCCTCCGATTTGACACACTGAACTCTATCAGATAAGTAGTTAGTAAACCAGGCGAGGCAATCATTTGAGAAACCAAGGCTGTCGAGTCTGCCAATAAGAATGTTGTGATTGACAGAGTTGAAAGCCTTGGCCAGGTCGATGAAGACGGCTGCACAGTAATGTCCCTTATCGATGGTGGTTCTGATGTCATTTAGGACCTTGAGCGTGGCTGAGGAGCACCCATGACCAGCTCTGGAACCAGATTGCATAGCGGAGAAGGTACGGTGGGATTTGAAATGGTCAGTAATCTGTTTGTTAACTTGGCTGTTCAAGACTTTTGAAAGGCAGGCTAGGATAGATATAGGTCTGTAACAGTTTGGGTCTAGAGTGTCTCCCCCTTTGAAGAGGGGGATGACCGCGGCAGCTTTCCAATCTTTGGGAATCTCAGACGATACGAAAGAGAGGTTGAACAGGCTAATAATAGGGGTTGCAACAATTTCGGGAGATAATTTTAGAAAGAGAGGGTCCAGATTGTCTAGCCCAGCTGATTTGTAGGGGTCAAGATTTTGCAGCTCTTTCAGAACATCAGCCTTCACCCAGGATTTGGGTGAAGGAGAAATGGGGGAGGCTTGGGCGAGTTGCTGTGGTGGCTGCAGGGCTGTTGACCGGGGTAGAGGTAGCCAGGTGGAAACATGGCCAACCGTAGAAAAATGCTTATTGAAATTCTCAATTATAGTGGATTTATCGGTGGTGACAGTGTTTCCTAGCCTCATTGCAGTGGGCAGCTGGGAGGAGGTGCTCTTATTCTCCATGGACTTTACAGTGTCCCAGAACTTTTTTTGTGCTACAGGATGCATAATAATGATATAATAGAGGTCTGCAAACAAACGTTAAAGGTGCATGCCGCCACCTACTGTACTGGAGTGTGTGGTCAATAACGGTTTACAACATTTCTAAATCTTCCTACCCAACTAAGATGTATTTATTTATCTCACTACTACACCCAGTCTCTCAATTCTCCACAACAGTAATACCTCCAATAGTAGGTCACTCCTATTAGATTTACCATATGTTAAACTATTCAATACAGACAGAAAATCTGAGCATACTATAATTCTAACAGGTTGTACCTCCTCCACCCACTGGAAGGCAACTGCTATTGCCAACAGTTCAACTGTGTATACTGACTTCATCTGTTAGTCTTCTACGTATATGCACATCAAATTAAGGAACATAAACGCATGCTCCTGTGCGCCCACTATCTGGGTCCTTGGATCCATCTGCGAAAGCAGTAAAAAAGCAGAACAACTTCTACCAATGTAGTTGTCAACCAATTTCCCTAGATCACTGACTTCTGATCAATCTTTAATTTTCTCTACCAAGGTTAGATCAACAACAGGATCTGGGAGTAACCATGGAGGAACATCCCCTAGCATCACAGAAGGGCCAACCTCCAACTCCCTCAAACCACTCATCCGCAAGCTTTCCAACTGTCAAACCCACTGTCTTGTCTACTAGTATATTCCCAAACAGTCATCTAGAACAGTAGCAGTGGGATGCTCAGCCTCAATGCCTTTCAACCTAACCCAATAAACTACTTTTTTTTTACAACGTATATCCATAGGCATCTCACCTGCCACCACGAGTATGGCACAGGTTAATTTAAATGCACCAATACATATCCTTGAAGCTATATACTGGAGTATATCCTGCCTCTGAAGACAAGTCTTCACAGCTGTTCCATAAACTATACACCCGTAATCAGTTGTGACCCGATTCAGGAAACTAGGCGTGTGTCGCAAGTCATGACTTTACAGGAGAGCTGTTTGAACGTAAAAAAATATTTCTTTATCAAAATGCGTTTTTTGGCAGAAATGCCTTCTCGATATGCCTTCTTTCATGTGCGTTAATATTAAACTTGTGTGCCATCTGTAAATACGAATAAAATTGTTAAATTACGAGCCTAGTTGGTTTAGCCACAGAAAAAGTTAGCAACCTTCCTGCTAGCCATGACTGGCTGAGATAATAAGTGGGCTGGACATGCCGAGAGATGAGTTTTTATTGGTCTATAACATAACAACCAACTCTGCTAAGGCGAGTAATGTTCTGTGAGCTGTTCTCTCTCTCTTAGATGTCTAGAAGTAGCTGGCAAGTTAGTACAGAACAGTTGGATCAACCCTTGGGGCTAAGGCTTAAGAGGGTGTGAACAATGCTGAATGGGTGTAGACAAAGAAGGGCTCTCCAATAGTAGTACCAAAACATTGAAAGACAGTTTTCTCAAAAGTGAGTTTACAAGTTGATCAACTTCCAAAGCATAATTACTTTCCAATTGTTTCCTCAAATGCAGTGTATGTATATGTATATACCATTTTGTAGCTCTGAGTCTCTACTTTTAGCCAATGTAAAAAACAGAAATTCAAATGTTGCTACATAAGACCGAATCCAGGTGGTGAGTCACAATTGTTATCCTGATCAGAGCTGGGGTGTGTTTCATGATTAACGACTCATGGTGTACTGTAATTATACTTCACTCTTTCTTTTTGAGCAGCCTTTTGGCTTCAATCACTATGCCCCCTCTTATTTTATTTTATATAATCTACGGACATTGAAAATTCCAGAAATTCATTTTCAGAATCTTCCCTTGCTGAACATGGTCAGCACAGAATATTAACAGTCTACCATTATCAATGAACTGGGCTAATGTGACTTTACCCATCTCTTTCTTAATGGCATTGGTTAATTAATCAAATAGGGTGTAGATGAGACTCTGATCGCAACAAACACAATTACAATTTTCCAATTTGACACATCATTCCTTTTGTTTTTCACTACCTTCACCCTCTTGACGTTCTCGTCACTAGAAGTGCCACTGCTGTCAGCAGCACTTATAGCATGGCCATTCTTTTCACCACAGACCATCCAGGTCCTTGACTTTCATCCTCCCCACCCATACCATCAGAACTATCATTCATGTCGACCACAGTCCAGCACAGCTGTTGCTAAAACCGCCTACAACAATATAAAACTATGAATTCTATTTCGCTTCCTAGTTTGAAGTCGAAACCCTCGAATGCCTGTAACCAGAACTGTCAATACAACATCACCTGTATCCGGCCGTTTCCTCATTGGGCTTTAGACAGCAACAATCCAAGTCTCAATTGTCTCAAGGCTTAAAAATCCTTCTTTGCTCCCATTCATCTGGACGGAATGAAGTGGATTTAACAGGTGACATCAATAAGGGATCATAGCCTTTACCGTTGAATCTCAAGGCTGCAGTTCAAGTGTTAGCAGCTGGTGTTACTCTTCAATAACATAAACCCATAAGCAAATCAGGAGGAGGAAACTAGGTTTATTCAGAGGATAAATAGGATAAATCATAGATGTTATGCTGAGAGGTAGATTGTAGATGTTCATGGTCCCCTGTCCTCAGTGATTCTCCCCTGAACAAAGGGACAGGATGTAGTTTATAACCCAGCCCTAGCTTATGGTTGACCAATTAGAATTCCTTGCAATAAAACTGGGCCAATGGCCAAATAACAAGTATCCTATTTCAGACTCAACATATAGGAAAATTCCTCTCATGTCTCTGCATTAATCCCCTATTACAGAAAAAAGACTATTTCCCTTGATCGTTAGTACTGTTTTGACCTCTCGTCCTCTGTCTCTGCGTTGTGTATTTATCTTTCAAATATTCTTATACAGTGGAGTGGAGGAGAGAGGCTTAACTGTATTTATAGTAGTGTTCATAGTAGTGTTCACTACCCTCATGAAGTCGTATTGAGTCAAATGGATGGAGCTATTATAGAGAATATGATATTACCTATAGAAGGAAATTCCAGATAAGTAAAATGTCCACTTAGTCATGCAAGTGAAAATTTGACTTAAGTGGAATTTAGGATAGTCCCCTGTGAGTTACATATTTGACATATTTTTTTTACTTAATAGGAGGGTATGAAAGACCTGGCCGATACCACATGTTTAACTGCAAACAGCAGTCTCCTGGCTCATCCTCAGGTGAGGTCCCTTCATCATTAGTTGTTTCGACGCTGATTGAGTTGATCAGGCCCCATCTGAGCCAGGTGGCATGTCCGCTGCTTCTCCTTCTGCAGCCACAGCCATTGCAATGGCTCACGCCCTAAAATACTTTAAAACATCCTAAATAAATTGTGCAAAAATGCTTAATTTATTTTAAAGTTAATGCAGGATAAAACAAGTAAAAACATACAAGACTGATGGCTACAAACTGTGGCTCACCTAAGACACACTAAAACAATGGCACAACACCTCATGAGTGCATTGCCTTCAGCCCTGTAAAAGTATTCATCCCCCTTGGCGTTTTTCCTATTTTGTTGCATTACAACCTGTAATTTAAATTGATTTTTATGTTCTGAAAGGCCCAAGAGTCTGCAACAGCACAAATCAAGGGGCATCACCAAGCAAGTGCACTACGAAGACCAAGGAGCTCTCCAAACAGGTCAGGGACAACATTGTGGAGAAGTACAGATCAGTGTTGGGTTATAAAAAAAATATCCAATATTTTGAACACCCCACGGAGCACCATTAAATCCATTATTAAAAAATGGAAAGAATATGGCACCACAACAAACCTGCCAAGAGAGTGTCGCCCACCAAAACTCACGGACCAGGCAAGGAGGGCATTAATCAGAGGCAACAAAGAGACCAAAGATAAGCCTGAAGGAGCTGCAAAGCTCCACAGCGGAGACTGGAGTATCTGTCAATAGGACCACTTTAAGCCGTACACTCCACAGAGCTGGACTTTACAGAAGAGTGGCCAGAAAAAAGCCATTGCTTAAAGAAAAAAAATAAGCAAACACATTTGGTGTTGGCCAAAAGGCATGTGGGAGATTCCCCAAACATATGGAAGAAGGTACTCTGGTCAGATGAAATTAAAATTGACCTTTTTGGCCATCAAGGAAAGCGCTATGTCTGGCGCAAATCCAACACCTCTCATCACCCCGAGAACACAATCCCCACAGTGAAGCATGGTGGTGGCAGCATCATGCTGTGGGGATGTTTTTCATCGGCAGGGACTGGGAAACTGGTCAAAATTGAAGGAATAATGGATGGCGCTAAATACAGGGAAATTCTTGAAGAAAACCTGTTTCAGTCTTCCAGAGATTTGAGACTGGGATGGAGGTTCACCTTCCAGCAGGACAATGACCCTAAGCATACTGCTAAAGCAACACTCGAGTGGTTTAAGGGGAAACATTTAAATATCTTGGAATGGCCTAGTCAAAGCCCAGACCTCAATCCAATTGAGAATCTGTGGTATGACTTAAAGATTGTTGTACACCAGCGGAATCCATCCAACTTGAAGGAGCTCGGGCAGTTTTGCCTTGAAGAATGGGCAAAAATCCCAGTGGCTAGATGTGCCAAGCGTATAGAGCTGTGGCGGTTCTAGACCATTTCAACTAGGGGGGGGAGGTTGGGGCCAGTTGTACTGTTAGAGGGGCCAGTTACATTAGACGTTATTGTTGTCATATCGTTTTGCATGTGGTACGATACTGTTGTGTTCCGCCTAAAGCCGTCTCTCTAGAAAATGTGTGTGTTAAATTTGTGTTCCGCGTTGCCACTGTCTAATAACGGAGGTAAAAAAAGAACGATAGCAAAAATGTGTTAAGTAAAAATTATTTCACACTCCACATTTAGGGGGGCCACAAGGGGGTCCAAAATTGCTGCAAAAGGTGGCTTTACAAAGTATTGACTTGGGGGGGTGAATAGTTATGCACGCTGAAGTTCTGTTTTTTGTCTTATTTCTTGTTTGTTTCACAAGAAAAAATATTTTGCAACTTCAAAGTGGTAGGCATGTTGTTTAAATCAAATGATACAATCCCCCCCAAAAACCTATTTTAGTTCCAGGTTGTAAGGCAACAAATTAGGAAAAATGCCAAGGGGGTGAGTACTTTCGCAAGCCACTGTATTAGGTCAAAATGTCCACACCTGTGGTACTGAATTACACAGCCAATCAGCATACATTGGCAATTAGCAGTCAAGTGATGCAATTGATCAGGTAGCATTAGTTTTACATGTGATGAGAAATGGTTATAATGAAAGGCATTATATACACTTGGATTATCTGATAGTTAATAAATACAATGTGGTGAAGGCTTACTACTTTGCAGAGGGAAGGAGAAAGGCAGAGGGATTTTTTTTCTTTTCGCCACTTGGTGGCAGAACATGCATATAAAAAGCTCAGTAGATGAACTGTGCAACCTGGGAATACAACGAGTGGCAGCCTCAGGTCTTGTGATCAATAATACATGAGCTTGTTTTCTAGGTAACCTTGAGAAGAACAACCATACAAGAGTCCGCTTTGTACATTATCAAATAGAGAAATCTCCATATTTGACTGGAGGCTTATTGAGGTCACACTGTCATAAAGTTCGTCGTCTGAGGAGGAGAAATCATCGGACCAATATGCAGCGGTTAAGGTGCTCATCTTTTTATTTAGTAGGGAAAAAAATATTCATACAAAACAAACAATGAAAAGTCTCGTAAGGTGCTCAGACTATACGAGGAAACAACCACCCACAAACACAAGTGAAAACAAACACACTTAAATATGGCCTCCAATCAGAGAAAACAACAAACAGCTGTCTTTGATTGCAGGTCATTGAAAAAACTACCATAGACATAGAAAACTAGAAAACCCACATAGAAATAGAAAACATAGAACATCAACCAAAACCCCTGAAAACACACTAAACAAACACCCCCTGCCACACACTGACCAAACTACAATAACAAATAACCCCTTTTACTGGTCAGGACGTGACACACACATACACCATTGAGCATGCCCATCAAATTGTATTTGTCACATACACGTGTTTAGCAGATGTTATTGCGGGTGTAGCGAAATGTTTGTGTTTCTAGCTCTACAGTGCAGTAATATCTCACAATTTCACACCAATACACACAAATCAAAAGTAAAGGAATGGAATGAAGAAAATATAAATATTTGGGCGAGCATTGTCAGAGCGGCATAGAATAAGATACAGTATATACATATGAGATGAGTAATGCAAAATGCAAAATATGTAAACATTATTAAAGTGACTAGTGTTCGATTATTAAAGTGGCCAGTGATTCCAATTTTATGTATATAGGGCAGCAGCCTCTAATGTGCTAGTGATGGCTATTAAACACTATTTAACAGTCTGATGGCCTTGAGATAGAAGCTGTTTTTCAGTCTCTCGGTTCCAGCTTTGATGCACCTGTACTGACCTCGCCTTCTTGATGATAGTGGGGTGAACAGGCAGTTGTTGTCCTTGATGATCTTTTTTGGCCTTCCTGTGACATTGGGTGCTGTAGATGTCCTGGAAGGCAGATAATTGGGCAGACTTCACCACCCCCTGGAGAGCCCTGCGGATGCGGGTGGTGCAGTTGCCTAACCAGGCGGTGATACAGCCCGACAGGATGCTCTCAATTGTGCATCTGTAAACGTTTGTGAGGGTTTTAGGTGCCAACCCAAAATTCTTCAGCCTCCTGAGGTTGAAGAGGTGCTGTTGCACCTTTATCACCACACTGTCTGTGTGGGGGGACCATTTCAGTTTGTCAGTGATGTGTACGCAGAGGAACTTGAAGTTTTACATCTTCTCCACTGCGGTCCCGTCGATGTGGATAGCGGGGTGCTCCCTCTGCTGTTTACTGAAGTCCACGATCAGCTCCTTTGTTTTGTTGATGTTGGGTGAAAGGTTATTTTCCTGGCACCACACTCCCAGGGCCCTCACCTTCTCCCTGTAGGCTGTTCCGTCATTGTTGGTAAACAAGCCTACTACTGTTGTGTTGTCTGCAAACTTGATGATTGAGTTGGAGGCGTGCATGGCCACGCAGTCATAGGTGAACAGGGAGTACAGTAGGGGGCTGAGCACGCATCCTTGTGGGGCTCCATTGTTGAGTATCAGCAAAGAGGAGGTGTTTTTTCCTACCTTCACAACCTGGGGGCAGCCTGTCAGTAAGTCCAGGACCCACTTGCACAGGGCGGGGTTCAGACCCAGGGCCTCAAGCTTATTATGACCTTGGAGGGTGCTATGGTGTTGAATGCTGAGCTATAGTCAGTGAACAAATCAAATCAAATTGTATTTGTCACATGCGCCGAATACAACAGGTGTAGACCTTACAGTGAAATGCTTACTTACAAGCCCAAAGATGCAGTTTTAAGAAAGTAAGAAATAAGAAAACAAATAATTAAAGAGCAGCAGTGAATAACAATAGCGGGGCTATATACAGGGGGTACCGCTACAGAGTCAATGTGCAGGGGCACCGGTGTCGAGGTAATTGAAAGAATTATGGACATGCAGTTAGGGTTGTTAAAGTGTCTATGAAAAAAAAAACAGGGAATACCTGCACTAGGGGATAGGGTGTCACTTGCGACTCAGCCACAGTTCCAAATAGCACCACGCTTAGTTGCCAACAAATCACTGGTGATTAAGTCACAGTAACACAGCATTGATTCAAAAGCACTGCATTAACATTTGATGTCATGAACAGCTCGATAAGAGCATCTGCTAAATGATAAATGTTGAATTATTTTATTATTATTATTTATTTACTTGAAATTTGTGCATAATGAAACCACTTGAGATGAACCATCTTGTTTTCAATAGTGTCCAAATAGAGATTGCATCACCAGGGGCACACTACCTGCCCTCCAGGAAATCTAGGACCTCAGCCACCCGAGCCACGGTCTGTTCAGCCTGCTACCATCTTGCAGACAGAGACAATACAGGTGCATCAAAGCTGGGACCGAGAGAATGAAAAACAGCATCTATCACATTTACATTTACATTTATGTCATTTAGCAGACGCTCTTATCCAGAGCGACTTACAAATTGGTGCATTCACCTTAAGATATCCAGTGGAACAACCACTTTACAATAGTACATCTATATCTTTTTTTGGGGGGGGTTAGAAGGATTACTTTATCCTATCCCAGGTATTCTTAAAGAGGTGGGGTTTCAGGTGTATACGGAAGGTGGTGATTGACTACGCTGTCCTGGCGTCGTGAGGGAGCTTGTTCCACCATTGGGGTGCCAGAGCAGCGAACAGTTTTGACTGGGCTGAGTGGGAACTGTGCTTCCGCAGAGGTAGGGAGGCGAGCAGGCCAGAGGTGGATGAACGCAGTGCCCTTCTTTGGGTGTAGGGACTGATCAGAGCCTGAAGGTACGGAGGTGCCGTTCCCCTCACAGCTCCGTAGGCAAGCACCATGGTCTTGTAGCAGATGCGAGCTTCAACTGGAAGCCAGTGGAGTGTGCGGAGGAGCGGGGTGACGTGAGAGATCTTGGGAAGGTTGAACACCAGACGGGCTGCGGCGTTCTGGATGAGTTGTAAGGGTATACTGGCACAGGCAGGGAGCCCCGCAGCAGCGAGTTGCAGTAATCCAGATGGGAGATGACAAGTGCCTGGATTAGGACCTGCGCCGCTTCCTGTGTAAGGCAGGGTCGTACTCTGCGAATGTTGTAGAGCATGAACCTACAGGATCGGGTCACCGCCTTGATGTTAGCGGAGAATGACAGGGTGTTGTCCAGGGTCACGCCAAGGCTCTTAGCACTCTGGGAGGAGGACACAATGGAGTTGTCAACCGTGATGGCGAGATCATGGAACGGGCAGTCCTTCCCCGGGAGGAAGAGCAGCTCCGTCTTGCCGAGGTTCAGCTTGAGGTGGTGATCCGTCATCCACACTGATATGTCTGCCAGACATGCAGAGGTGTGATTCACCACCTGGTTATCAGAAGGGGGAAAGGAGAAGATTAATTGTGTGTCGTCTGCGTAGCAATGATAGGAGAGACCATGTGAGGATATGACAGAGCCAAGTGACTTGGTGTATAGTGAGAATAGGAGAGGAACTAGAACTGTTGTAATGTATTTCGTTTCAACAGTACTGCTAGTTGGTAAATTGGCTAGCTAGCAATGGCTGTGGTGTTGTGGTGTTGACGCCGTTTGGAAAACCAGCATCCGGTCCAAGCAAATGCCATGGCCATCAGACTGTTAAACAGCTATCACTAACAAGTCTCTGCCTGGTACCCTTCCCTGCACCTTAGAGACTGTCACTAGCCGGCTACCACCTGGTACTCTACCCTGCACCTTAGAGACTGCTGCCCTAAGTACATAGTCATTGAACACTAGTCACTTTCATAATGTTTTTTACATAGTGTTTATTGTTCTGAAATCATTTCTGTAGCTAGATACAGATAAGATTAGCATTCCTGCAAAATTATTCTGCTGAAATGTAATTTGATCTCTGAGAAAAACTCTCCATGATATAGACTGACCAGGTGAATCCAGTTGAAAGCCATGATCCCTTATTCATGTCACCTGTTAAATCCACGTCAGTCAGTGTAGATGAAGGGGAGGAGACAGGTTAAAGAAAGATGTTTAAGCCTTGAGACAACTGAGACATAGATTGTGTATGTGTGCCATACCCCGTTCAAAAGCACTTCAATATTTTGTCTTGCCCATTCACCCTCTGAATGACACACATAGTGAAATCCATTTCTCAATTGTCTTAAGGGCCAAGTGTCTGCAGGTTTTTGCTCCACCCTTGTACTTGATTGAAGAATTAAGGTCACTAATTAGTAAGGAACTCCCTTCACCTGGTTGTCTATTTTATTTAACTAGGCAAGTCAGTTAAGAACAAATTCTTATTTACAATGCCAACCATGGAACAGTTGGTTAACTGCCTTGTTCAGAACACAGATTTTTACCTTGTCCGTTCAGGGATTTGATCTAGCAACCTTTTGGTTACTGGCCCAATGCACTAACCACTAGGCTACCTGCCACCCAGGTCATAAAATAAAAACCTGCAGACACTCGGCCCTCTGTGGAATGATTTTGACACCCCTGGCCCAGGGCATGCTTTTCCAGCATTTCAGATGCACGATGATGGTGTTGGCCATCGAACGCTGTGTAGTGTTGTATCGTCCATCTGTCCCTGTTGTTAATTCATTTGTAGCCAAACGTGTAGCCTCCCTCCCGTGACAACATTTACTCACACAGAAAATTCATAGCCTGCTATTTCCCTTGCTCTGTCCACCAGTATGGCATTATACAGCAAACCTGGTGACCTTAATTAGCACCTGTAGGATGACTGACCATCAGAGACACACGCACACACACACACACACACACACACACACACACACACACACACACACACACACACGTGGAGCTTGGGGGAAGAATGACCATGAGAGTGACACACTCTCCTCATCGTGTAGCTGACTTGGCCCACGCTGTGCAGTGAGTGGGAGAGAAAGCAGTGTGGGACCTACGCAGGAGGCTCGACTGCTCCCGGCTGCCTGTGTGTGTATGTTAGTGCCGAAATGGGTAACAGAGAGCTCCAGTGGAAGCTGTCACATTCGAATTAGGAGTGGCCTACTTATTCACAGGGAACCTCCAGTACCCTGCCTCTGGTACCCAACACTCTGTGGCCTGCCCGCTTCCTTTAACTTCATGGCACACTTTGCCTTATCACTGTGGGATAGCATTCAAGAGACCAACAGTCTACAAAGGAGCATCCAAGCTGTTGATGTACTGCATCCACAGATGGAAACAAAAAGGAATACACAGATATCTCACCATAGATATTGTAGTGAGGTAACCTCACTCCTCAAATGCTATGAAATTGCTAGCTTTTCAGTGGTACAGCTGGCTAAGGCGTTGTCAATAGGGCTGTCATGTGTGTTTGTGAGATAGAGGACGCAAGATCCAAGGACTAGTAAGGAAGATATACTGTAAAGCAAGCAGTGTGACGTCCGTTACACCTGCATCACATGTGAACCTCACAGGGCAATCATAATTTAATTGTCATAGCTGAAAGAAGGACGGTGGGGGTGGGTTTATGAACTGGGATGACAGTGAGAGAGGGGAAAGACTGGAAATGGACTGGAGGAGAGGGAACACATATGGCCAAGTTACATAGTGACCTTGTTCTTCTGGTTAGCTAGTGAGGACACGGAGTGGAGCCGCAAATGCAACAATATCTTGTGAGTGAAGGTGGAATAGTGTAGCCTATCATACGAACAAAGTTAATCAATCTTCCATGATTATCATACAGTTCCACTGCAAACCGTTATAATATTCTAGAAGTAATTTGGGTAGCCTCCGCTCACCATTGAACAATTTTTCTGATTTGTAGTTCAATGCATAAGGATGTATAATTAAATGTACATCTAGCCTACACTGGCAAAAAAGCAATACACTATAATGTAATATGCTATATATGTTTAATATGTTAGATTGACCCTGTATAGCTGTGAATTCATTGACTGTAAATGTTCCTATCGTATTGATGGTGGAGGCAGTAAATGTTCTCAAACTGCATCAACAGTCTGGTCATTTCAGTCCACTAGATTATTTGTATATGGACAGCTCTGCATGGTGTTACATCGATTTCTGTGCCAGTACATCCAGTCAAAGACAAAGCCTTCTGGGTAGAAACAAGCCTTGAAGAAAAAAACACACAAATATTCAATTTTACAACTCTTAACAATCTCTGAGCTGAAAATGCACTTTGAATAACTGAGGCAAAGTTATGGATGGCAGCTAGTTATGCTTCTATTAGCAACAAAGAGGCTAGTCTAGCTAATCTTTTCCACAAATAGGCCTATTCCATTTTTTAATCCAACGTTGTACAACATTATTATTAAACAATATGTGAACTGAGAATGCCCTTTGAAAAACTGAGAAAGGAGCTCCATTCTAATGTGGATGGCCAGTGTAGTGGCTAGTTATTCTACTATTAGCCACATGGAGGCTAGCAGCTAGCGAATCCTTTACACAGCTGATAAATGGCTCTAAGGCAGCTTACTCTGCACAATTCCATTTTCATGCTCACCCTTCCACAGCTTTCGACTCAGCATTTCACAGTGACACCCACCAGTCCCCCAGACGAAGGCGGGGTGTGACACAATCCATCTGCATTCAACACAATTGCATTGGGTTCCATACAAAATAAGCTACTGGGGTGAAAAAAAGGGACGTTTTCAGACCCCTTGACTTTTTCCGAAAACATTTACAGCCTTATTCAAAAATGTATGAAATTGTTTTTTTCCTCTCATCAATCTACACACAATACCCCATAATGACAAAGCAAAAACTGTTTTTTTGAAAATTATGCTAATTTACAATACAGAAAAACTGAAATATCAAATTTACATAAGTATTCAGACTCTTTACTCAGTACTTTGTTGAAGCTCCTTTGGCAGCGATTAAAGCCTAAAGTCTTCTTGGGTATGACGCTACAAGCTTGGCACATTTGTATTTGGGGAGTTTCTCCCATTCAGATCTTAAGCTCTGTCAGGTTGGACGGGGACAGTTGTTGCACAGCTATTTTCAGGTCTATCCAGAGATGTGAGATTGGGTTGAAGTCCAGGCTCTGGCTGAGCCACTCAAGGACATTCAGAGACTTGTCCCGAAGCCACTGTTGCATTGTCCTGGCTGTATGCTTAGGGTCGTGTTGGAAGGTGTACTTTGCTCCGTTCATCTTTCCCTCGATCCTGACTAGTCTCCCAGTCCCTGCCTCTGAAAAATTATCCCCACAGCATAATGCTACCATCACCATGTTTCACCGTAGGGATGGTGCCAAGTTTCCTCCAGGCGTGACGCTTGGCATTCAGGCCAAGGTGTTCAATCTTGGTTTCATCAGACCAGATAATCTTGTTTCTCATGGTCTGTGAGTCTTTAGGTGCCTTTTGGCAAACTCTAAGTGGGCTGTCATGTGCCTTTTACTGATGAGTGGCTTCTGTCTGGCCACTCTACCATAAAGGCCTCATCGGTGGAGTGCTGCAGAGATGCTTGTCCTTCTGGAAGATTCTCCCATCTCCACAGAGGAACACTAGAGCTCTGTTAGAGTGACCATCAGGTTCTTGGTGTCACAACCTCTGCCGAAGTCGGTCCCTCTCCTTGTTCGGGCGGTGTTCGGCGGTCGAAGTCACCGGTCTTCTAGCCATCGCCGCTCCACCTTTCATTTTCCATTTGTTTTGTCTTGTTTTCCCGCACACCTGGTTCACATTCCCTCATCAGACTAAATGTATATTACCCTCTGTTTCCCCCATGTCTGTGTGTGGAATTGTTCTTTGTGTAGGGTGTTACGCTACAGGCTGGCTTGCGCTAGGTTTGTTTCAAACCTAGGTTTGTTTGTTTTGTTTAATCCGGTTCATGTTACTGTGGTTGTGCTTTGTGCTGCCTCGCCTGTACCTTGGGGCCAGGGTGTATATTAAAGTTCTCCTGTTATCACCCATCTCTGCTCTCCTGTGCCTGACTTCCCGGCAACCAGTCACTCACCCCGTTACACTTGGCCACATCCCTGAACAAGGCCCTTCTCCCCCAATTGCTCAGTTTGGCCGGGCGGCCAGCTCTAGGAAGAGTCTCAGTGGTTCCAAACATCTTCCATTTAAGAATGATGAAGGCCACTGTGTTCTTGGGGACCTTCAATGCTGCATAAATGTTTTGGTACCGTTCCCCAGATCTGTGCCTCGACACAATCCTGTGTTGGAGCTCTGCGGACAATTCCTTCGACCTCATGGCTTGGTTTTTGCACTGTCAACTGTGGGACCTTATATAGACAGGTGTGTGCCTTTCGAAATCATGTCCAATCAATTGAATTTACCACAGGTGGACTCCAATCAAGTTGTAGAAAAACACCACAAGGATGGTCAATGGAAACAGGATGCACCTGAGCTCAATTTCGAATCTCATAGCAAAGGGGCTGAATGTAAGTAAGGTATTTCTGTTTTGTCTTTGTACTAAATTTGCAAAAATGTCCAAAAACCTGTTTTCACTTTTTCATTATGTAGTAATGCTGAGGATTTTTTTTTATTAATTTTTTTTTTGAATAAGGCTGTAATGTAACAAAATGTGGAAAAGGTCAAGGGGTCTGAATACTTTCCGAAGGCACTGTAAATGCCGTTTTCTAAATGTTCTTACTCACATTTACATGTACATAATAGGGCACAATTGTGATGCTCGCAATTGCATATTTAGTCAGGGTTGTCAAATTGACAACAGGAGGCGAAGGCATCTGCCTTGCTCAACCTGATCCGTGCCTTGGCAGGGACCATCAAAGTAAAGCGAGGCAGCTAAATATGTTTACTCAACAAGTGTTTCTTACAGTAACCTTGGCCATAGTTTGAGACCTGTTATAGACCTGGCTTGGAAAGTAATTATGTTGCTCAATAATTAGATAAATATGTTGCCAATTCGATTCGTGGAACCCATGGGGAAGGCAGAAGGTGCAAAAAGACATTCATAAATGGAATTGGGTCCAATGATTTTGAAACAAATTCCCAATCTCCCTCTCTACTCCACGCTGCTCATGGGCAGAAAGTGAAATTGTGTGTGTGAGAGGGATAGAGAGAGAGAGAGATATCTTTGAAAAAAATTCTCCCCATTCTCTTATCGCTAAAACCTGTATTTTAATACCCTAGTGATTCCCTAACCTGGCAATGTTTAACCATAGCTCTTACTTTATTGCAGTCTGGCTGAAGAAATGGGAGATAGACAGAAAAACATAGGTATGATGGCTGGTGGAAAGAGGGGGAGAGAGAGATGGGGGGGGCATCGGGAGTAAAATCTGCATTGTTGGAAAATGGACCCGTAAGCATTTCACTGTTAGTCTACTCCGGTTGTTAGCGAAGCATTTGACAAATATAATTTTATTTTAAAAAACAGTGGGTCCGGCCAGTGGTTGACCTCAACACCAGAAAGGATGGTCTTCATAGAAGTTACAATCATCTTCCTTTCTTCCCCTTAAAAGCCCCTCGGCTTACTTTGATGGCACAATTTTATGGGTCTGGAAAGTGGATTTGAAACGGTACACTATTATTTTAGGATGGCTAAGACCTTGGGCTCAATTCCCCTCGGCACCAATGAGGTTAAGCCATGGCTAATAATATGCCACTTAAAATCTTTTTCACATAATCAGAAGTTTCAAGGCTGAACATAAGGAAACTCCATTTTGGGGTTTGAAAACGTTATTTGTTTTGCTGACTGTCAGGCATATTATTGAATACGTTTACAGTAAGACAGGTGCGAGCTTGGATTGGACAAAGACTAAAGTCAAAATGCTGTTTGTGTAAGATGGTGCAGCATGAATAAAAGCGGTCTATTTCTAGTACAATACATTTTTGCCCAGCACCTGTTTTCTTGAGTTTGGGATGGATGTGCATATCATCAACATATGCTTCACGGACTGGAAATATGACATACATTTTTAGAAGTCACATAGACAAACAGTTACGGAGAAAATAGTCAAATGTATATTCCTGTGGTACATTTTTATGTGAGACACACACTTATGTGCTCAGGATCTTCTCTTCTCCTTTGTTCTCCAGTGGAAATATATCAGTAGTTTCCTGGTTCCATGCTTCAATCCATGCCTCCCTCCTGTATCCCCCTTACCCCCCTGAGGCTGCTGTAAAATTCCCCATCTCCCGCTCGGCGGTACCTTCCCTATTATGGAAGTTGTTTAATGAGAATATGTTTGCCACGAGGGGACGGTCAAGGGAAAGAGCTGAGCGGATGGTTTTAAGCCCCAGCTGACGTTGATGAGTCTCTAATGCATTCCAAGGGGATTGTTGACATGGCTGTTTTCTGTACACACACACACACACACACACACACACACACACACACACACACACACACACACACACACACACACACACACACACACACACACACACACACACACACACACACACACACACACACACACTTACCTTGAAAGTATTGCTTCCTTCTGCAGGGAGTGAGGCCAAGACAGAAAAGTCAGAGAGTGAAAATGTTTTGAAGGCTTTCCATATTGAAATCATTGTCTGGTTTGATATGTAGCGCATGTTGAAGCATTGTTGAATAGCCTATGTCAACAACAACATATGGTTTGACTCAGTGGTAGGTGCAATTTTCAGCACATCTGCCCCTGTGTTTTGTGCTTTGTGTGGGTAAATACTGTATGTGTGTATGCGCGTATACTCTAATGTATGCATGCATGTAGATCTAATGTTGTATCTGAGGGAGTACATTAAACACAATTATTATGTTCTCCATCCTTGTCCTTCATGTCATCTTTGTATCGGAAGTCAGCAATCTAATAAGGCAAAAGGAAAAAATATAATTGCAAAAAATGAGTCCAAACTAAACAAGAATAGCACCACCCCTAGGCGTGTGTGTGTGAATAACAGCGGGTGTAAATCCCTCATTCTCTTCTTCATGAAAACAAGTCTGAATGTGGCTACTCAGGCCTAGGGGCCTGTCATGAGGAGGCACCAAACCTGACAGTGCACTGGGTTTCCTGTTTCCCTCAGTCAAACAGCTACAACACAAAGTGTTCCCCTCTCTCTCTCTCTCCATTTCTACCGCTCGTGCTCTAAATGAATGAATCATGTGTTCATTAAACATGCCACTTGGAAATAGGTTAGCTCACTTTCAATTGATTGGAGTAGAGTGTCATAAGGAGGGAAAGGAAAGACAGAGCACAAGCAAGCAAAGAAACATAACCATCAACGCAAACATCGTAAAATGGACAATAATGACTTGAAATGTTATTGTGGCAATCCTGTCTTTTGTCATTCACCACTAGGCACAAACCTTTGCATTATGGGGGCTTATATAGTCCGTGTTATCAGAGCATCATAAATAAACTAAATTACTAATTTCAGACGCACAGGAGAGGAGAGCATTATACATTAGACCCAGTAACTGCCGTCTGCTAGAGACCATTCATTCCGGATACATAAATGCAACATCATCCACTATGGATCAACCAATGAGGCCGAAAGCACATAACATGAAAGAAAGATGGGGAGAAAGTCACTGTGTGCAGTGTTGGAACATAGACGGGTTGGTTGACAATGTCAGGAACATCAAGCACAGCATCGATGTGGCCAGAAGGCGTGCTTTGTTATGATTCTGAACAGTCAGCTAGCTAAAACAATGACAAGAATCTGGCATGTGGGGAGTTGTAGGTGGCTTGTTTAAGCTTGTTATTGTTACCATGTCTTGTTTTCAGGTGTTTTGACTGAAGTCATGTCTATGCTAATATGGCAAACATTCGCTAGCTAGCTAACCAACAACTGTAACAATGTATTTGAGAGACAACAAGTGCTCATTGTGCAAATGTATTTATGTTTTCAGTAAACATTTGGAGACAAAATATAGTGTACATGTTGTCAGTCTAAGCCAACCCTGTCTGTTTTGCCCCATAGTTGCGCACGCTTCAGTTTTGTTGCTAAACAACCTGTAAGGGCCCTGTGTTTAGCTGGTGTAGAGAGTCAGGCGCAAGACAGCAGAATTGAGTAATCAACGTACTTTACTCAAAAAGACAATTATACAAAGTAAACTCACAAACCCCCAAAGACGGACCGAATTACAATAAACAATCACTCACAAACACAACATGGGGAACAGAGGGTTAAATAATAAACAAGTAATTGGTTGAGTGAAGCCAGGTGTGTAAGACAAAGACAGAACAAATGGAAAATGAAAAGTGGATCGGCGGTGGCTAGAAAGCCGGTGACGTCGACCGCCGAACGTTGCCCGAACAAGGAGAGGGACCGACTTCGGCGGAAGTCGTGACACAACCAACCCATCTACATGGGGGTTGGGAGGAAGGAAATCCCTTTCCTATATTGTAGAGGGAGGCACACCATTTGCCAACTCCTGGAGGAAAGGGACTTTATGCAGAAGCTGGGGGAGCACGAAGAACATGAGCTATTAGCCCAACATGGGGTATATGCCAATAAAACAGCATGCACAAGTGAACTTTAAGTTACTGTTGACATATTTAAACAATAAGATGACAGTGAGCCTCAACATCCATTTGACCCTAGGGAACCCAGTGGGGAGTTCCGACCCTAACGACTACCATAGAGCCTATATCTTCTGACTACCATTGAGCCTGAATCCTTTCGACTAATATAGAGACTATATCCTGCTCACTACCATAGATCTTATATCCTGCTGACTAGTATATAGCCTATATCCTGCTGACTACCATAAGGCCTATATCCTTTCTGACTACCATAGAGCCTGCTGCAGCTCTAATTCACTTCGTTCCATGGCCCATATAGGAAACATATAGATTTCCTGACATCACAGACATCATACGGACTGGCATTGACTAACTCCTGCGACAGTGAGTTATCCGGCTAATACTAGTCCTATACCATTACTCCGCAGCCTGAGCTCAACTTCTTTAATGGATTTTCAAATAAAGGGGCCTCAGATTTAATTGGTTTCAAAGGCATAGTGAGACGTCCCATGCAGCCTGTGTGTCAGCTGACAGCAGGAGGGAGCCAACTCCAGCTTCAACTTCATGCGTATAAGGGCCCCTGATTGCTTGGACACCCATGATGTTCCCCCGACCAGGGAAACGGTGACTGCAGGCAATTTTATTCATGTAGGAAGATGGAGTAGGATAAGGAAATAAGGAGGGGTTCTGATTGCTTCGCCAGGGAAATGCTGTAGCTGAGGCATATTCCTTACCAGCTTGATGGGTTCATTCATATGAAAGATCTATGTCAGATGATTGAAAGATAATGAGAACCAGTGGGAGGCCAACTCCACTGGAAAAGAAAAGCTCATCCCCAGTTAGAAACCCCTGTAGGCTCGACCCTAATTTATGTGCTCTCTGACACCTGGAGTTGGATGGCAAATGGTCCAGGAACAAAGGACAATGCCCAAGGACTAGTCAGCCCTTCCCCCTCTGAGGGGCCAAAATGTATCTCTTTCTTAAGGCTTCCACATGCCTTCCAGCTGAAACAGTTTGGTAAAGTGTGTGCATATATTGAGAGACATTTTATGATGTTTTTGTTCGTTTTGGACCTCGGTGAGTTTTTTTTCAGTTGCTTGGGCACACAGCATGTTTTCTGGAGGCAAGTCAAAGTTTGGAGCCGAAGTCTACGCCCTTTCGTCTGTGATTGGTCAACAGTAGGGATTCTTCAATAAAGTCTTTGTTGTCATTCAATGATAGACGACTCGTTTTCATGCACATTTTTTCATTGAAAAATACTGCACCAAACATCTTAATTAGATGCAAAATTGCACAACTAAGATCTCTTCGTAAAAATGTATGACAGATTTCTTGAGTTATCTTAGATTAATTCTGACTATTTTGAGAAGTGTATACTGGTTACGGCATCTCAGTACTATTGCTGCTCATTTTTCAAGCGAAGGTCTTTTAAGGGAGTATGTAAGCCCACTCGTTCAGTTTTGCTAGCCGAGTTCGGCTAGGAACCAGCCAAACTGAAGCATGCTGATGCCTTTACAGTATCCAGAGGACTGACTATTGAATGTGATAGATACCAGACATGGATATTATTATTTTTCTCCCAAATTTCGTGATTATGATCTTGTCTCATCGCTGCAACTCCCCAACTGCCTCGGGAGAGGCGAAGGTCAAGTCATGCATCCTCCGAAACATGACCTGCCAAGCTTCTTAACACTTGCTTGCTTAACCCGGAAGCCAGCTGCACCAATGTGTCGGAGGAAACACCATTTCACTGACGACTGAGGTCAGTCTGCAGGCGTCTGGCCCACCACAAGGAGTCACTAGAGCGCAATGAGCCAAGTAAATGAGCCACCCCCCAGGCCAAACCCTCCCCTAACCCAATTTTGCAACACCCTATGGATTTCCCGGTCACGGCTGGTTGTGACACAACCTAGGATCGAACCCCAGGCTGTAGTGACACCACCACAGTGTGATGCAGTGGCTTACCCCTCTGCGCCACTCAGGAGACCCACTATAGTATTATTCTATCTGAAACTTGTTCACTGAGGATAACTCTGATGCTATCTATATGGATGTATGATCTCTGTGGTTACTTGTATCTGCACATGGTGAACTCTGAGAATTATTATTTACATTGATCTGATCCCCCACACAAGCCTTTAAATGCTGTGACACTCTGTGGAGATTGCGCCTGGAAGTGTTTAGGTTACTGTAAACTTGGGATCGTTTCATTGGTCAATTGTGGTTGGTTTTGGGTTGAAAGCTTACAGCTTCATGCCTTTGTTCTGTCTCATCCTGTATCCAGTCCATGGAGGAAGGTTGTATGATCAATTCTCATTTCCTAGGCCTCTGGCCTGATAGACATCTCTTTCTTCATGCTTTGTCCTTTAAGTTATCCTTAGGATCTATATGCCTAGAAGTATGCTTTGTAATGCTTGTTAAAGATTTGTAACTTAAGCTCTATGCCTTGAATCTGAATCCATTCATTGTACAATGTTAATTAAATATCTGCCTTTGATATGGACAATTCTCAGACCATTTATTGCTAGTCAACTTATTGCCTAATCCTTGCTTGTATATTTTAATTATATTTATGGAGTCAGATACACGTTTTACTAGGCTAACTGCTTAGTCTTATTAAGAGTCACACTTGATGTGTATATTTACAGTACCAGTCAAAAGTTTGGACAAACCTAATCATTCCAGGGTTTTTCTTTATTTTTACTATTTTCTGCACTGTAGAATAATAGTGAAGACATCAAAACTATGAAATAGCACATATGGAATTGTGTACTAACCAAAAAAGTGTCAAACAAATCAAAATATATTTTATATTTGAGATTCTTCAAAGTAGCCACCCTTGGCCTTGACGACAGCTTTGCACACTCTTGGCATTCTCTCAACCAGCTTAATGAGGTAGTCACCTGGAAATCAGACTTTCCCTACATAAAAGACTCATAGACCTAACATCCTGTTTACTAGTACATTAAGCTGTTGTTATACAACAGTAATTATACTAAAGAGATACCTCAGGGCTGTTTATTATACCCTTCATGTCACACAAACTCAGCTGCAAAAAACTCCTGACTAACGTGTATGTAATCAATGGTAGAACAACTGGCACTCCGTGGCAAAGTGTAGGGTGCTGGACTCAGGCAGAGGGCACTGCTCGAGCGGAGAGAGAGAGTGCCAGCTGGTCTAACCCATTACACAGATGTAAAAAAGGGTAATCAAACGGTTTATATTGGGTGCAAAAACATGTGACACACACTTAAAGCAAGCCTGAGGAGAAGGCTGACTAGGCTTACATGCACTATGTGGCTAACACTTTGATGTGCATTAAACATGCATAAAGATCTTCACTCTGACTTATAGTAAGTAAGCAAGCAGCCTTGTCCGAGCCAGAACGGCCCATAGGGTTTTATATGGAGCCAATTTTGGTTAGGTGAAAAGAAGAAGCAAGTGTTGGAACCTTTTTCGGTTCTATGCAAAAACTTTTTTTCTAGAGTGCAGGCCATGATATCCTTCATCATATCAGATATCATACTGATTTGTAGTTAACAATCATATAATTTCTAATCATGTTCATTAGAAATAATACTAAGTGCATTATTGTTGGTTTGAGTACATTCTTTCTGGGGGCTCTGATGGAAGCTACTGTACAGTTATGGAAAGCTAGTTTCCTATCATGCCTATTTTGCCTACAGGTGTTCTGTCCCACTGTGGGAGTAGAAAGTAGGTCTGTCATTCCCTTTTTCTGTGTTTTTATGTAATCCCTTTCTCTCTACCATCCCTGGCAACCTTCAGCACTTCATAAGTTATTGAAGGGATTTTCAGGGATTTCAATTCGCATTCTGGATAACACTGTGTAACTTCTAGCCTTTATTAATTTATTTTCAAGGATTTTCTGCTCAAGGGATTTCTTGATAGACTTGAACACACCTTATACATTCAAGCAGTAAACTGCAGTTTCGAATGTACTCAACACAACAGAATGCATAAAATGCGGGTATCCTTTACGTGTACAGTTGAAGTCGGAAGTTTACATACACTTAGGTTGGAGTCATTAAAACTTGTTTTTCAACCACTCCACAAATTTCTTGTAAACAAATTATAGTTTTGGCAAGTCGGTTAGGACATCTACTTTGTGCATGACACAAGTTTCCAACAATTGTTTACAGACAGATTATTTCACTTATAATTCACTGTATCACAATTCCAGTGGATCAGAAGGTTACATACACTAAGTTGACTGTGCCGTTAAACAGCTTGGAAAATTCCAGAAAATGATGACATTGCTTTAGAAGCTTCTGATAGGCTAACTGACATAATTTCAGTCAATTGGAGGTGTACCTGTGGATGTATTTCCAGGCCTACCTTCAAACTCTGTGCCTCTTTGCTTGACATCATGGGAAAATCAAAAGAAATCAGACAATACCTCAGAAAAAAAATTGTCTGAACCAAAAGTCTGGTTCATCCTTGGGAGCAATTTCCAAATGCCTGAAGGTACCACATTCATCTGTACAAACAATAGTACACAAGTATAAACACCATGGGACCACGCAGCCGTCATACAGCTCAGGAAGGAGACACGCGTCTCCTTCCTGAGCTGTATGACGGCTGCGTGGTCCCATGGTGTTTATACTTGTGTACTATTGTCTCCTAGAGATGAATGTACTTTGGTGTGAAAAGTGCAAATCAATCCCAGAACAACAGCAACGCACCTTATGAAGATGCTGGAGGAAACAGGTACAAAATTATCTATATCCACAGTAAAACAAGTCCTATGTCGACATAACCTGAAAGGCTGCTCAGCAAGGAGCCACTGCTCCAAAACCACCATAAGAAGCCAGACAATGGTTTGCAACTGCACATGGGGACAAAGATCATACTTTTTGGAGAAATGTCCTCTGGTCTGATGAAACAAAAATAGAACTGTTTGGCCATAATGACCATCATTATGTTTGGAGGAAAAAGTTGGAGGCTTGCAAGGTGAAGAACACCATCCCAACCGTGAAGCACAGGGGTGGCAGCATCATGTTGTGCGGTTGCTTTGCTGCAGGACGGACTGGTGCACTTCACAAAATAGATGGCATCATGAGGAATAGAAAATGATGTGGATATATTGAAGCAACATCTCAAGACATCAGTCAGGAAAAGATTGGTTGCAAATGGGTCTTCCAAATGGACAATGACCCCAAGCATACTTCCAAAGTTGTGGCAAAATGGCTTAAGGACAACAAAGTTAAGGTATTGGAGTGGCCATCACAAAGCCCTGACCTTAATCCTACAGAACATTTGTGGGCAGAACTGAAAAAGTGTGTGTGAGCAAGGAGGCCTACAATCCTGACTCAGTTACACCAGCTCCGTCAGGAGGAATGGGCCATAATTCATCCAACTTATTTTGGGAAGCTTGTGGAAGGCTACTCGAAATGTTTGACCCAAGTTAAACAATTTAAAGCAATGCTACCAAATACTAATTGAGTGTATGTAAATTCTGACCCATGGGAAATGTGATGAAAGAAATAAAAGCTGAAATAAATCATTCTCTCTACTATTATTCTGATATTTCACATTCTTAAAATAAAGTGGTGATCCTAACTAACCTAAGACAGGGAATTTTTACAAGAATTAAAAGTCAGGAATTGTGAAAAACTGAGTTTAAATGTATTTCGCTTCATGTAAATGTATGTAAACTTCATACTTCAACTGTAACTATGCTCACTTTTTTTATTTGGTAATTTTGGATAATACCAATGTGAGTCAATACCAAAGCATTCAACTTTGCCAGTTGGTGCAAAACTAAGCAAAACTAGTAAGCAAAACTAAGGCCGGTATAGCACTGATAATTTAGCCTTATTAATAAATGGTGTAAAAGCTACAGCCTCAAGATCACGTATGTTGAACTGACTTAGAAGTTTATTTTCCTTCCCAAGGCAATGCTGGATGATCTTATTTACATACATGGACCAACCAGGAATATTTTGAAATTCAAACAAATAGTTCATGGAAGTCTACTACAGCTATTCCAATGACTGACATATCACTAAGCTGGAAAGCTAGAGGTCCAAACCATCCATGACTCTTAACTAACACCTTAAGCTATAGGATGCCCATGTAAATACTCACTCACATTTTCTAATAAGTAACTTTTCAAGTTCTTGTCAGGTCTTCCCAGGCTATGAAACCAGTCTATGAAATGCACTTGAGGGCTCAGGAAAACCATAGAAAGAACTCCAACCAAGGGACAAATTGTGTGAAATAGTTCAAACTCCTAAAGCTGTTCGTTACCTAGCTGTGTGGCTGAGAATATGTAATTATTTGTGATCCTTTGTAGCTCAGTCGGTGCATGGTGCATATAATGCCAGGGTAGTGGGTTTGATTCCAGGGACTACCCATAGGTTAAATGTATGAACGCATGACTGTAATCCTGTCCATTTAATGCTATTCTCTATGGCATAAAAGTCCATTAACTGGTCTTACACTGCTAACCATATCTATTCTCTTTTCACTTTGAGGAGAAAAGGTGATGAGGAACCATTCATGAGTGAAAAAGACATAGTTACTATGTGGCTAAAGGTAACAAAAGGTGGCAGGGAATCTAATTTAAGTGCTTATTATGGTTGGTGGGTAGTTAGTACACACTACTGTATCAGTATGACAATCAGGTATTTATGACACTGTATCTGACTGCAGTATTAGATCCCCTGGGGGATACCCCTTCACTGTACATTTTAATTGACTTCTTAGCAATTAATACGCACAATAGGAATTAGCTCATTTAAGCGCCTTACCCTTTCATCATTTATTAAACAACTATCTGGCAAACAATTCACTCCTGCTATTATTATGGCATGCAGCATTATGACTTCATGTAGATTTAAGGCTGAAATAGCTCCTCTCATCATAAAGTCAGAGAGAAATGTTGAACTGAATTAAACGTTTGTAATATGCATTCAGGCTGTTTGGTAATGATTAAAATAATAATTTATAGTATAGTTATTATTTAAAACTTTTACTTTATACAAATCACAGACTATTGCTATATTATAGGTTCTTACAGTACAGTAGGCTTGCTTGAATGAAATCTGCTCACAGTGGAACAAAAAAGTGTACACCCAATATACATCTTGTACACTGAGTGTACAAAACATTAGGCACACCTGCTCTTTCCATGACAAATTAAATTATAGACGAACAGTGAAATGCTTACTTATAGGCCATTCCCAAAGGTGCAGAATACAATAATAAAAAATGATAATAATAGAAAACAAATTGGCCCGTGTGTGCGTTTTGTGTGAGTAAGTGTGTGTGTGTGTATTTGTTGGAGTGTCAGTGTAAGAATGTGTGAGTGTGTGGGTAGAGTTCAGTGAGTGTGCATAGTGTGCAAAAGAGTTAGTGCAAAAAGGGTCAATGCAGATAGTCCAGGTAGCTATTTGGTTAACTATTTAGCAGTCGTAGCAGTTGACATAGACTGACCAGGTGAAACTTATGATGGCTTATTGATGTCACCTGTTAAATCCGCTGTAAATGAAGGGGAGGATACAGGTTAAAGAAGGATTTTTAAGCCTTAAAACAATTGAGACAGATTGTGTATGTGTGCCATTCAGAGGGTGAATGGGCAAGAGAAAATATTGCAGTGCTTTTGAACGGGGTAGTAGGTGCCAGTTTGAGTGTGTCAAGAACTGCAGTGCTGCTGGGTTTTTCATGCTCAACAGTTTCCCTTGTGTATCAAGAATGGTCCACCACCCTAAGGACATCCAGCCAGCATCGATGTGGATGTCGAGATGGGCCAGCATCCCTATGGAATGCTTTGGACACCTTGTAGAGCCTATGCCCCGACAAATTGAGGCTGTTCTGAGGGGAAAATGGATGCAACTCATTATTGAGAAGGTGTTCCTAATGTTTTATAAACTCAGTATATGTATACAGTATACAGTATATGAGAACTGTCATGACTGTCCATTTGAATGAGTCAGATCAGCTTGACAATGGATGACAATAACCAGACCTTCCCTCACCCACAGAAGAGGGGAGGAGGGAACTGGACCGCTTTGACACTTCACACCCAGTTGTAAATTACAGGAGAAGAGGACTCTCTTTTCTTCTCCAGTATTAACCAAAGTAATATCTTTGTTAGCAGAATCTTTCCAACTGAAACTCTAACACATCCTAAAAGCGAATACTGGAAGAATATTTCTAACATAAGAACGTGAGGAATGGTCAGAGATGATCTATAGAAAACTAATGTTATATTGGTTTTTATTTTGTGATGTCATTAACTTGTTAGGGCTAGGGTCCTTTTTTCTGAATCTCCGCCTGACTGACATGCCCAAAGTAAACTGACTGTTACTCAGGCCCAGAAGCCAGGATATGCATATAATTGGCACCATTGGATAGAAAACACTTTGATGTTTGTAGAAATGTTAAAATAATGTATGAGACTATAACACAATAGATATGTTAGGAGAAAATCCAAATTAAAACCAACCGAAAATGATTTACATTGGAAAGTATGGGGAATATCCAAATCCAGCTCCCAGATTGCAATTCCTATGGCTTCTACTAGATGTCAACAGTCTTTGTTCAAGGTTTCAGGCTTGTTAATTCTCAAACGAGAAAGAATTATGAGTTTTAGTACTGGGACTCAGAGTTGGAAATCAGTCTGTGAACGTGAGATGAAGAGGATGCGCACCTGCTAATATTGTTTTCCTATTGAACATACTTCTTTCCGTATTAAATATTATGGTTTAATTACATTTTAGGGTACCTGAGGATTAAATAGAAACGTATTTTGACTTGTTTTAACAAAGTTTAGCCATAGCTTTTTGGATTCGTTTCTCTGCATGTTGAATGATTGGATTACTCAAATCGATGGCGCCAACTAAATTGACTTTTTGGGATATAAAGAAGGATTTTATCTAACAAAATGACACTAACTGTTATAGCTGGGACCCTTTGGATTGCAAATCAGAGGAAGATTTTCAAAAAGTAAGTGATTATTTAATCGCTATTTGTGATTTTATGAAGCCTGTGCCGTTGGAAAAATATGTTGATGTGAGGAGCCGTCCTCAAACAATCGCATGGTATGCTTTCACTGTAAAGCCTATTGTAAATCGGACAGTGCAGTTAGATTTACAAGAATTTAAGCTTTTAACCAATATAAGACCTAAATGTTTAGAATCCATAATTTTTATGATAATGTTTTTGAATTTCGCACCCTCCAATTTCACCGGAAGTTGTCGACAGGTGTCTCGGGACGTGTAGCCCTAATTAAAAAGGTTATAAAGGAAATACTGTAACTTGAAAAGTATATCCCCTTTTTCTGTCAAGTTTCCATCCTTAACATTGTGTATGAAAAAGTATGAAAGTATTTTTGTTAAGATAGGAATTTGATTTCAGGAGCCATAAGAGAATCTATCTCCTATAAACTGCGCATAGTAAGTAGCAACGCCCCGAGCGAGGTCAGAGAGCGTGTCAGAGTGATGGCAATGGCCATTTCGGCCAAAATGGTTGGAACTTGGAATTTCAAAATGGTTGGAAGAAAATCAACTCACCTCCAGACTAGACCAGAACATCACCAGGCTGCAGCTTCACGTGTAAAGTGGGTCAAACGCTGAATAACAACACGAGGTGGAGAGAGGAGAAAACTCCCCTCTTGGACAATCACTGGTACGGCTGATTAGCTTTCCTAAGTCAAATATCTAGAAAAGTGAATCTACAGTGCCTTGCAAAAGTATTCACCCTCTTGGTGTTTTTCCTATATTGTTTCATTACAACCTGTAATTTAAATTGATTTTATTTGGATTTCATGTAATGGACATACACAAAATAGTTCAAATTGGTGAAGAGAAATGAAAAAATGTACTTATTTCAAAGAATTTGAAAAAATAAAAAACGGAAAAGTGGTGCATGCATTTGTATTCACCCCCTTTGCTATGAAGCCCCTAAATAATATCTGGTGCAACCAATTACCTTCAGAAGTCACATAATTAGTTAAATGAAGTCCACCTGAGTGCAATCTAAGTGTCACATGAGCTGTCACATGATCTCAGTATATATACACCTGTTCTGACAGGCCACAGAGTCTGCAACACCCCTAAGCAAGGGGCGCCACCAAACAAGTGGCACTATGAAGACCAAGGAGCTCTCCAAACAGGTCAGGGACAAAGTTGTGGAGAAGTACAGATCAGGGTTGGGTTATAAAACAATATCCGAAACTTTGAACATCCAACGGAGCACCATTCAATCCATTATTAAAAAATGGAAGGAATATGGCACCCAAACAAACATGCCAAGAGAGGGTCGTCCATCAAAACTCACGGACCAGGCAAGGAGGGCATTAATAAATCAGAGGCAACAAAGAGACCAAAGATAACTCTGAAGGAGCTGCAAATCTCCACAGCGGAGACTGGAGTATCTGTCCATAGGACCGCTTTAAGCCGTACACTCCACAGAGCTGGGCTTTGACGGAAGAGTGGCCAGAAAAAAGCCATTGCTTAAACAAAAAAATAAGCAAACACATTTGGTGTTTGCCAAAAGGCATGTGGGAGACTCCCCAAACATATGGAAGAAGGTACTCTGGTCAGATGAGACTAAAATGTACCTTTTTGGCCATCAAGGAAAACACTATGTCTGGTGCAAACCCAACACCTCACATCACTCCGAGAACACCATCCCCACAATGAAGCATGGTGGTGGCAGCATCATGTTGTGTAATTGTTTTTCATTGGCAGGGACTGGGAAACTGGTCAGAATTGAAGGAATGATGGATGGTGCTAAATACAGGGAAATTCTTGAAGGAAACCTGTTTCAGTCTTCTAGAGATTTGAGACTGGGACGGAGGTTCACATTCCAGCAGGACAATGACCCTAAGCATACTGCTAAAGCAACACTCAAGTGGTTTAAGGGGAAACACTTAAATGTCTTGGTATAGCCTAGTCAAAGCCCAGATCTCAATCCAATTGAGATTCTGTGGTATGACTTAAAGATTGCTGTACACCAGCGGAACCCATCCAACTTGAAGGAGCTGGAGCAGTTTTGCCTTGAAGAATTGGCAAAAATCCCAGTGGCTAGATATGTCAAGCTTATAGAGACATACCCCAAGAGACTTGCAGCTGTAATTGCTGCAAAAGGTGGCTCTACAAAGTATTGACTTTGGGGGGATGAATAGTTATGCACGCTCAAGTTTTCAGATTTTTTGTCTTATTTCTTGTTTGTTCCACAATAAAAAATATTTTGCATCTTCAAAGTGATAGACATGTTGTTTAAATCAAATGATACAACCCCCCCAAAAATACATTTTAATTCCAGGTTGTAAGGCAGCAAAATAGGAGAAATGCCAAGGGGGTGAATACTTTCCATCCTACTACTCTTAAAATCATCCTACTGTACTACTCTTCTCAAATCACTGTAGTACGCTACTCTCATCACCCAATGGGAACCGTAAACACAGCTGGCTAGCCTTTCCTAGGAGCATCTTCCAGAGTGAACAACAGTAGAAGACGGGAAAGGGGAGACCTCCCTTGGACAATCAGAGCCATACAAGCTTGCAGCTGAAATGCCAACAACCTTCCTAAAAAGGGCTGTTTCTGAACAGAGACGGGCCGTGGTCTGTGTGCAAAGTATATGATTACTGTGAGAATAGTCAAAAAAATATCAATATTATCAATCAAGTGTCTATTTTCCTCTCTCTCTCTCTCTCTCTCTCTCTCTCTCTTCATTTTCTGTGAAACAAGCCACCATATGTTGTGTTTGTCTTTTTCTCATGTATTCCGTGTGTATGTTGATTCTGTGTTATTATTTAGCTAGTAAATAGTTAAACCAATTTCTGTAGTACTGAATCATAAGTAAGGCTGGGGTTTTTGCAGATCCAAGAAGGTTACGACTGTTCAGAATGATGATATGATAAGAGGTTATTATTTAATACGTTGACTGTTTTCTGGATGTGATAGGTAAAGACCTTAAGAGTTTAATTCGGGAGATGGTAACTCTTTAAACGAGTGCTCTCGTGGTGCCCCAATTTCCTAATGAGTTAATTGTTGCATGATTTATGTAATCTCGTAACAATTAAACACAGTTAGTTGATTCGATAAATAACAGTCATAAGATTAATGAGAGTAAAGTCATGACAGAACATTTGCATTTGCATAGCACAACTGAACTTTGAAATAAATTACAACATACTCTTGCTGTCCTGTCTACTTCCTGTCTTCCACTACCCACAGTTCCTCAACCTGTTCCCAGTGTGCTGTCTCCTGTGCCAATTTGCTCTGCTCAAGCAAGCGGAAATGAAGAATGATCGGATTTAATAAAAGTCTGACCTCAAACCTGGCTCTTTTTAACTGGCGTCTTTACAAGTTGTGGCCAGTTTATTTATAGATGATGGGCAGGTGGGCATGGTGGATTAACAACTATCCTGAGACACCGATTGGGAGAAATTACTTTGAAGCTTTTTTGGCAGGGTCCAGCAGTCCATTTCGCTTTCACAAAGCTCCAGCTGATCCTGTTGGCTGGGGTTATAGACATGGCACTGATTACTTTTAGATGGCACTTGAGTGACCGTGGTTCTTGGAAAGGGAGTATAAACTGAGTGACTAGCGCACGGACTGACAGGACAGTATTGCTTTTTCTGTCTGAGGGCAGTGAGGAGGGACATTTTATACAAACTAACAAAGTGATAGTTACAATATAAGGTGTGGAACCTGGCAAGTGAAGCTTATATTTGAATCCTACTTTGAGGCCATGGAGCCAGGCCATCCTAATTTCTAAGATAGAAAGCCAAACGTGTTATGCCTAATTCAGGACTCTTAGAAAGAGTATAGCATTGTTCTTCCTCAGCAAAGCTGTAAACAAGCACTTTAGGTGTCTCTATTTTCCTTTGTGGAATGGGGTGCCTTGGGAGTTGAAGCAATTTGTCTATGTAGAAATGTGTGTGGCCCTAAGTTAGTCACAGAAAGTGCAGCCTGAACAGTGTATGAATAGTGTGAATAGATTGAATAGAGTGAATAGTGAATAGTGTGAATAGAGAGGAAATGCCTGTCTGTGTTAGTGGGTAACAATGTTCCGTGGCTGGGGCTTAGTGTTTGAACAGAAGTAGCTGAGCCTTGTTTGCTATAAGTTGCATCCCAAATGGCACCCAATTCCCTTTGCCCAGGGTTTTGGGCCTGGTCAAACGGTGTGTGTGTGTGTGTGTGTGTGTGTGTGTGTGTGTGTGTGTGTGTGTGTGTGTGTGTGTGTGTGTGTGTGTGTGTGTGTGTGTGTGTGTGTGTGTGTGTATGCTTGCGTGTATGTTTGTGTGTGTGTGTGTGTGTGCATGCTTGCGTGCATGTGTGTATGTTTGTGTGTGTGTGTAGGCCTTGTTGCCCTTGTTTGTAGCAGACACAATTTGTCCTTTAGTGAGGAGAGATACCGAGTGCAGTCATGCAAAGCGGCCCGGTCTCATCCAGGGACTCAGGTGGTATTTTATATTTATCAGCTTTTCCACTGGAGGTGCTGGTCTTGCTATATACTTATGGCACTGTGAAAAATAAATACCTGGGGTCTTTACTGCGAGTCCCCACACACGTTTTTACTAGCAGCTAGTGAGTCTAAAGGTCAGTCTGTATCTACATGAGGTATTTTCTGCATATGCCTTGTTCTTTTAAAGGCCAAACTCACCTCTGGTGTGCATGGCCAAAGACCTCTATTTTTGTGTCATATGACCATAGCACTGGTTCCAAACCAAGTGCCAATGCCGTTTAGCAAACTCCAGGCGGTGCTATGGTCAGATTACATGAAAATAGAACTCTTTGGCCACGCACACTAATGGTGGGTTTGGCCTTTGAAAGAAGAATGCATACCAGAAAATTTGGTGGTGGAACTTTGACATTATGGGGCTATTTTGCTTGCACTGGTCCTGGGGCCTTTGTTAAGGTCAATGGCATCTTGTACCAGGACATTTTAGCTCAAAACCCTCTGTCAGGAGAATGAATCTTCCAGCAAGACAATACACCCTCCTCCCGAGTGGCACAATTGTCTAAAGCACTGCATTGGTGCGGCTGGCTTCTGGATTAAGCTGGTGGTTGTTAAGGAGCGCAGTTAGGCGGGTCATGTTTCGGAAGATGCATGACTCCACCTTCGCCTCTCCCGAGCCCATTGGGGAGTTGCAGTGATGAGACAAGGTCGAAAATTGGGGAGAAAAAGGGGGTAAAATACAATAAACCCAAGTAAACATGAAAATCCACAATGTACCACAGAAAATAATTCTAAATGAAGTTTTGCAATGGCCATCTCAGTCTCCGGACTTGAACCCCATTGAAAATGGGTTTGAACTGTGGTTTGAATTGAAGCGGGCAGTCCATACGCGCACACGAAAGATATCAAGGATCTGAAACGATTCTGGGGGGAGTTCAGATTATTTCTAGGGGTTTGTACTCCAGAAGTTGTCGACTGTTTTTGTGCTTGTCAGTTAGCTAGCAGTTTCTTAATGGCGATATAAAAAGATGACTGCCAGTCATTACTGAATTATTGAATGAATCTAATGAAACATTAAACCTCGTAAAAACTCCTGGTAACCTTCATTTAGAGCGGGCATTTACTTGAAACAGACCTTTATTTGCTGACATGTGTGCCTGGCTATTTTTTCATTTATTTAACCTTTATTTAACTAGGCAAGTCAGCTAAGAACAAATTCTTATTTACTATGACGGCCTACTGGGGAACTGCCTTGTTCAGGGACAGAACAAGCAACCCTTCGGTTACTGTCCCAATGCTCAATCCACTAGGCTACCTGCCGCCCCAACTTTATTAAAGGGACAGGCGGCTATTTGAGACAACATTTAATTGAAGTTTTACGGTATATTCGATTAATTTGGACTATTTTGAGGAAGTGTAGTGGCAATGATGATACGGTATCTCACTGAGAGAGAAACACTAATATTGCCACTTTTTTTCCGCGTTTTTTAAGCGAATGTATTTTAAGTGATTATGCGAGCACAGACGTTCACTTCACCTAGCTGAGTTCTGGCTTTAATTCCAGTTTGTTTACATATTAATAATTGATATGTTGGATTCACGTTTCCATCTCAACCAAAAATCTAAGTTAAAAGAATAGGACTTAATCAAAGAAAATTTTACTTAAATGTACATCAATTATTAACTTAAAAACTAAATAGATTCATTGTTGCTATCGAAGTCATTCCAATGTTTTAATGCCAAAATAACATGCAAAACATATATACAGTACCGGTCAAAAGTTTTAACACACCTACTCATTCAAGGGTTTTTCTTTATTTTTACTATTTTCTACATTGTAGAATAATAGTTAAGACATCAAAACAATGAAATAACATATGGAATCATGTCGTAAAACAAAAAAAGTGTTAAACAAATCAAAATATATTTTATAAGGGTGTGTAAAGCTGTCATCAAGGCAAAGGGTGGCTACTTTGAAGAATCTTTGTTTAACACTTTTTTGGTTACTACATGATTCCATATGTGTTATTTCTTGGTTTTGATGTCTTCACTAGTTTTTTCCAATGTAGAAAATAGTAAAAATAAAGAAAAACCATGTAATGAGTAGTTGTGTCCTAACTTTGACTGGTACTGTATATATATATATATATTTATTAAAAAAATGTTATATATATTTTATATTTATATATATTTATTAAAAAAAAAATTCTGCCCCACCTGCCCTGAATGACGGGTCGCCACTGTACTTTGGCTCTGAAATCCCCTGGCAAGCAGAGGGAATACGTTAAAGTAGGATATGTTTTGGGATATTTTAATCATTCGGTTTTTTATTTATTTTTACAAATTTTTCCATAACCCAGAAGGGTTCCCGTTTCTTTATTATCAAAAGCTTCTCCCCATGCCATTTTGCAACCGTTTGAAATGGGATGTTTAGCCATAGTTAATTGAGCTTGAATTATGGGTTTTGGTTGCATAGCAGCTTTAGCTGCTACCATCTATTGTTAATGTGTGATTCAATGGTTTTTCGGGCTCAGGGATTTGTGTGAGATCAATGATGAATGTGTCTGAGGCTACCCAGACATCTTTTAATAATGTTCAGTCATTTCTACTCACAATCTCAACTGAAACATAACTTTTCTCTTATTGAACTCTATTCTTTCAGGCTGTCCTTCCTCAAGGAACCAAGATAACCAAGGGTGATTTTCCACACGCAATGACACGCTGTGAGCGGTACCATTTTAAATAGATGGAATTAGTGAAATTATGATCTGCTTTATGTTGTAACTTTTCTTTAGTAAGAGAGAGAGAGAGAGCAAATTCAAATTGAAATACGTATTAAAATTTGGCTAAAACTAATTGAATATGTCATTGAACCAATTGCACTTTATGGCAGCGAGGTGTGGGGTCCACTTGCAAAACAAGATTTCATCTAACACCCCATTGAAACCCTGCATTCAGAGTTCTGTAAGATTCTCCTACATGTCCAGAGGAAAACTACAAACAATGCATACAGGGCAGAATTAGGCCAATATCCACTAATAATAAAAACTCATAAAAGAGCAATTAAGTTTTGGAAACATCTAAAATACAGTGACCCCCTCTCATATCATTACCAAGCCCTGCAATGCCAAGAGCTGAACAAAGAAAAGAGTCCCCTCATTCAAACCTTTCTCCTATGGTGTTTATTATCTTTTCTCTCCATTGATCATCCAAAATGTATCATTCGTGAAATTGTTGCATGTGTGTTCCTTTATGTTGTTTTCTAAAGAGAGAAAGGTAAGATAGAGTTAAGCTCCATGTGTTATGGTCAGGTGATTCTGAACAGATAAAGTCACCCATTCAATCATGCTTACACGCATCATGCACCAGGAGACATTGTCCAAATGTTGCCGTAACGTTCCGTCATAAATCATTCACACAATCACCCCCATGTAAACAAGGTAACAGTAAATATGTAGTTTCCCGCAAATTATGTAGTTTTTTAAATGCCGGATCTCTATGGCAAGATGCATCATTCACCCAAGTTTTGTCAAAATCCGGCCAGTTAGGTCTGAGATATCGCCTGTGAATAACGAACGGACGGAGACAGATCCATAGGAGGTGGGGGTGGGGGCAATTGGGGGGGGGGACAATTAGCTACTGTACATCAACACTACACCGTTCGGCACACATAGTCAAGCTCTCTCTCTGCATACAAAATAGTTCTTACTATACTACTGTATGCAAATACTGGCGCAAACGTCTCATATTACACACACTGCACATTTATGCAAAGTAACTCAAGTACATATGTAAATTAGTTGATTAATTAAATCAGCTGCATGTGTCGTGGTCGGAATCAACTCTGTGGCTCAGGAGGGGCCGTGTGCTCGGGGACGAGAGAGGACATCAATGTTCTGCCTCTCCTGGTCTCGTCAGGCTTTTTTTAGCAACTCAATGACCAAGTGTTAATTACGAAGTAAATTGTGTCATTAATCAAATGAGGAGGAGTCCCAGAAGATGTGGAGGAGAAGTAGCAGCAGCAGTGGTGTCTGTATCTCTCTCTCCACTGATTGATAACTCAAGAGGAGAGAAGCGATAGTGAGGGTGTCAATGGACTGATCAAACTGCACAGGGTGGTTTCCAATACTTAGATTGCTACTTAGGCTTTGCTTTCACTTCTTTCACATTTTATTTTATTTTCCTCTATTCATCTCATTGTCTTTCTTCCATGCCAATTTATAGCCAATGGTTAGATTTGGACAATTGCTTTCACTTACCAAATCCTTTCTTCTCTGTGAGCATGAAGGAAAGGAGATGAGGAGAGGAAGCTATTGTACTAAACACTACATATACCAGGATCTTCTGACTTCTGAACCACAGATAAAGTGTAGACACAGGACACAGGATTTACAAGATCCACCAGGACTTCTGCAAATCTACAAACTTTGAAAGAATATACGGTTTACCAATCTAAAGAACAGGGAGGGTTTCGTGACCAAACACCTGGAGTAGAGGTACTATACCGTAAATGCATCAGAAGTTGAGGCACAACATGTTTCTCTTCTCTCTATTATAAAATATATTGTTTTTAATAAATCCAGAGGATTAACAATATATTGGTATTATGTAAATGTTGAGCCTCAACTTCTGATGTGTTTGACCAATCAAACACATTATGACAGATGGTCTCCAGGACACAGCATCCAACACTGTATTCCTGATCACTCACTACCTGGGCCATGTTCATTGAGGCAACGCAACCTAAAACATTTTGCAATATAAAAAAATTGAACATTTCAGATAGTCCCATGCAGTTTCAGGCCATTTTCTTCCATTTGGTACCTAATGAACACAACCTTGATAGGATATAAGATACCGTGTCCATCATGACCATTAGAAGCTGTAACGCCCTGGCCATAGAAAGGGGTTTTTTGTTCGTTATTTTGGTTAGGCCAGGGTGTTACATTGGGTGGGCATTCTATGTTAATTTTTCTATGTTTTTGTATTTCTTTGTTTTGGGCCGTGTGTGGCTCCCAATCAGGCACAGCTGTAGTTCGTTGTTGCTGATTGGGAGTCGCACATAAGTAGCCTGGTTTTCCTTTGGGTTTTTGTGGGTGATTGTTTCTGTTTAGTGTTTTGCACTTGACAGGACTGTTTGGCTGTCGGTTTTCTTGTTTGTGTGTATAGTGTTCTTACATTTATTAAAATTCAAAGATGAACACTAACTCCGCTGCACCTTGGTCTACTTCCACAGACAGCCGTTACAGAATCACCCACCAACAATGGACCAAGCAGCGGAGGAAGGAGCAGCACAAGGAGGGGATGAAGCAGCGTGCTCGGGAGGTCATGGTATCCTGCTCGCTGGAGGTGTTGGAGTCAAGGATTGACTGGACATGGGATCAATTATTTGACCACTGCAACATCCTGCCGAGGGAGAGGGACGGACACGGGAGGCAGCCCCAAAACATTTTTTGGGGGGGGCACACGGGAGATTGGCGGAGTCAGGCGGTAGACCTGAGCCAACTCCCCGTGCTTACTGGAGGCAGCGCAGTACTGGTCAGGCACCGTGTTATGCGGTTAAGCGCACAGTGTCTCCAGTGCGCGTTCATAGCTCGGTGCGCTATAGGCCAGCCCCCTGCAAGTGCCATGCGAGTGCAGGCATCGAGCCAGGACGGATTGTGCCAGCTCAGCGCGTCTGGTCTCCGGTGCACCTTTTCGGTCCAGGTTATCCTGCACCGGCTCTGCGCACTGTGTCTCCAGGGCGCTGGGATACCTGCGGGGTCCAGTTCGCCCAATACCTGCGCTCCGCCCGTGCCGGGCCAAAGTGGGCATTCAGCCTGGAGTGTGGGTAAAGAGCCTTCGTACCAGAACTCCAGTGCTCCCCCACAGCCCGGTTTATCCTGTGCCTCCTCCTCGGACCAGGCCTCCAGTGGGTCTCCCCATCCTGGTCAGTCCTGTGCCTCCTCCACGGACCAGGCCTCCAGTGGGTCACCCCATCCTGGTCAAGCCTGTGCCTCCTCCACGGACCAGGCCTCCAGTGGGTCTCCCCATCCTGGTCAGTCCTGTGCCTCCTCCACGGACCAGGCCTCCAGTGGGTCCCCCCATCCTGGTCAAGCCTGTGCCTCCTCCACGGACCAGGCCTCCAGTGGGTCTCCCCATCCTGGTCAGTCCTGTGCCTCCTCCACAGACCAGGCCTCCAGTGGGTCCCCCCATCTTGGTTAAGCCTGTGCCTCCTCCACGGACCAGGCCTCCAGTGGGTCTCCCCATCCTGGTCAGTCCTGTGCCTCCTCCACGGACCAGGCCTCCAGTGGGTCCCCCCATCCTGGTCAAGCCTGTGCCTCCTCCACGGACCAGGCCTCCAATGGGTCTCCCCATCCTGGTCAAGCCTGTGCCTCCTCCACGGACCAGGCCTCCAGTGGGTCTCCCCAGCCTGGTGAGTCCTGGGCCAGAGCCGCCCGCCAGTCCGGAGCCGCCAGAGCCGCCCGCCAGTCCGGAGCCGCCAGAGCCGCCCGCCAGTCCGGAGCCGCCAGAGCCGCCCGCCTGTCCGGAGCCGCCAGTGCCGCCCGCCTGTCCGGAGCCGCCAGGGCCGCCCGCCAGCGCGGAGCCGCCAGGGCCGCCCGCCAGCCGGGCGCAGCCAGGGTCGCCCGCCAGCCGGGCGCAGCTAGGGTCGCCCGCCAGTACTCCGGCGCAGCTAGGGACGCCACCTAAGTGGCCGAAGCTAAGGGTGGAGCGGGGTCCACGTCCCGCACCCAAGCCGCCTCCGTAGGAAGGCCCACCCGGACCCTCCCCTTCAGAGTCAGGTTTTGCGGCCGGAGTCCGCACCTTTGGGGGGGGTACTGTAACGCCCTGGCCATTGAAAGGGGTTTTTTGTTCGTTATTTTGGTTAGGCCAAGGTGTTACATTGGGTGGGCGTTCTATGTTCATTTTTCTATGTTTTTGTATTTCTTTGTTTTGGGCCGTGTGTGGCTCCCAATCAGGCACAGCTGTAGTTCGTTGTTGCTGATTGGGAGTCACACATAAGTAGCCTGGTTTTCCTTTGGGTTTTTGTGGGTGATTGTTTCTGTTTAGTGTTTTGCACTTGACAGGACTGTTTGGCTGTCGGTTTTCTTGTTTTGTGTGTATAGTGTTCTTACGTTTATTAAAATTCAAAGATGAACACTAACTCCGCTGCACCTTGGTCTACTTCCACAGACAGCTGTTACAGAAGCGTATAGTTACTGTGTATATGTTACTTTAATCACAGGCTGGGAAAATCAATGGATCTGTAGATGTAACATTTTAAATTAAGCTTAATCTGACAAATGCTATCGTATCATGATTTTTCATTGACAAATAATAAATCAGACATCCTCTTGTCCATGCTATTAGATTTGTTGACAGTGTACAGTGTAGGTTTGCTGTTGATTGTGTCTGTGGTGGGTTCCAGAGTTTTTAAGTTGACTTCTCCCTCTTTATATAACGATGTCATGGGAAATTATGTTTACTACGATAATAAACTAGGAAAATACTGCCAGCATTCAGACGAGAACGAACCATATGGCTCCTATTGTTCTGTTGGAACAGTGTGTTTGGGTACAGTCCACAGGTGACGAATAACCAAATATTTCTAAAAGGAGAGTGGGGAGGATTGTCAGAATTTAAAAAGCAGCGGAAGACATGAAAATCAGCCTGAAGCAGAGGCCCCATGCACCTGTTTGATTTCTTTGAATTCATTATTTACAAAAGAAACAATATCTTCTATATTTTCAGCTTACAAATGGAACACAACTTTCAAAAGGCTATATATGTCCCTGGCCTGAAGTATTCAAACTGCAGCCATTGTCAAGAGAGGAATGGCATTCACATGCATACTGCATACAGTTCATCATACAAGACTGTAGGATGAAGAAGTCTTCGGCACCCTTTTCCCTATGTAGTGCACTCCTTTTGACCAGGGCCCATGGCACTATAAAGGGAATAAGGTGCTATTTGGGACTCAGTCTTCTTCATCTCTATGACAACATGTGTATCTATGGAGATGTGCTTCCGAGCTACTGTGTGGAGAGACGATATTTGCTCATTGTTTCGTGCATGCCTTGAGAATAATGATGAGAAACGGCCATACTTTGACAACAGAAATAGGCATAGACCTATAGGAATATATAGCGAATATACATTATAAACCAAGGACTTTCTATTTGCTAGAAGCAAATATGGAAAAATCTTTAAAAATAGATGCCTATTCACTGCAAATCACTGTCTTCTGTTTGTAGAGAAGGTTCTTTATTGAAAAACGTTGGGCTTCGCAGACCTTAGAATTTACACAAATAGATCTTTCCTGATTCCATTGAGACAGCATGACCCTTCATAGTAGAGCTGATATCATATATCTACGCAGTTTGCTAAAGTGAGAAATCTATGCTCTATCTAGGCGCTGTAGCCCTATCTAAAGATTGTGTGCGCTTGCGTGCGAGTGTAGTGTAATGTAATAAATATAAACGGCGTTTGATCAAAGTGTGATGAAATGAGCTGTGTGATGATATTCTATCTTTTAGCACATTCTCATAGACAGTTTGGGAACGTCAGCAAAAAGTATGGAAAATTGTTTGATCAGCAGAAATTCTGAAATTCTAACATGGTGACTCAAATCCCAGAGAAATGCGGTTCAGGAAAGGCAGCAATTATTAAAGTCATGCTGGCAGCACACTGAGATATCTGATAGCAATTGAATCCTGTGTGTGTGTGTGTGTGTGTGTGTGTGTGTGTGTGTGTGTGTGTGTGTGTGTGTGTGTGTGTGTGTGTGTGTGTGTGTGTGTGTGTGTGTGTGTGTGTGTGTGTGTGTGTGTGTGTGTGTGTGTGTGTGTGTGTGTGCGTGTGAGAGAGAGAGAGTGAGACTAAAGGGGCTGTCAGGGTGTTAGCTGTGCCTGATCAACTTGCCACTCATCCATTCCATCACTTGTGTCACCCCCATCTATTGTCATCCCTTACTTGTAAAGCCCATTTATCCGCCCACTCTTCATACTTAGGCTTTGACAAAAAATTAAGTGTGGGTTGTCTTTACACCAAATGAGAAAGGATGGCTCTTGTTAGTACTCCACTTGTTTCCCTTTAATCTAATTTACCAGAGGGGAGCGCGTTCATCACGTTAGCCAGCTCTGCTGTTTAACATCTGTCTAGCTCTGCTGTCTAACTGCTGTAAGCATGACGGACGGTATTCCTTGGAGCCTGATCCCTGGCAGATCAAATACACAGGGGTGTATTCCACAATAGAAGATGGCTCATAATAACGGCCAGAATGGAGCGAATGGAATGACATGTGTTTAATGTATTTGATTCCATTCTACTGATTCCGCTCCAGCCATTACCATGAGCCTGTCCTCCCCAATTAAGGTGCCACCAACCTCCTGTAGTGTATTCACTAGGAAACAAATGGAAGCAAATGTCCGAAACGCAGAGGGAGTAACCTAAATTTGTCCAATAAGAAACTTTTGTTTTTGTTGCAAAACGTTTTGCACTAATGAATACACCCCTGGACTTTGACAGAGCTATTTGGGTGGTGGGTTGGAAAAAAGTACAGACGTTCTGTGTTTTTCTATTTTCATTCCCAATGACTTTGGGCTGAGCTCCAAATCCCATTGTCATCTGACTGGGATTCCCGCAGTCTTAGCTTTGGCGGCTAGGAGGCAAAGAGGAAGAAGTAGAGGAGAAGAGGGACCAGTTCTATCAGGATGGGATAATAATATACTACCTGCCTTATGTGACGTGGAGAGAGGAGGGGGGTGTCGTGTCTTTGGAATCACTAAAAGTGAAGTCTGTTATTTTATAAAATTAATTATCTGTAATTATTATGACGTGATTAAACTAATCATGGAAATGTAATTAACTAGGAAGTCGGGGCACCATGGAAAATCTTCAGATTACAAAGTTATAATTTTAATATCTGAGCAATTAGTCTTCTATTAATGAATTACTCTTTACCTCACGTCAGTCTCATTCTAAACATCGTAAATTGTTGGTTATCTGCACGAACCCAGCCTTTACTATAAATCATCCATACACCAATTGGCTTAATCATTTATTTACTAACAAATTAAATAATCACAGAAATGCATAAACAAACAGTAGATATGTTACTAACAAGGATAGGGAAGTTTCCCTAGTGGGCTAAGCCGATATGATGGCTTGGTGGACAAAGGGAAGTGGGTGTGGACTGAGAAATAGTGGGAAAGAAAAAAGGGATCACTACACACAGTTGATAATTATATTAATTGAAATGCTAATCCTTTGCACATGAACGCTCACTCATTCGGGAATAATTGCAATCAATATATATTTACGCCCACGTGTCGTTGTGATCTTTTCTGTTGGAATCTGGTCCGTCTGATGGAGAGTTCATCCGAGTCTCTCTCTCTCTCTCTTTCTGTTTCCTTGAAGGTCAAAGTCTTTCATGGTTAGAATGGATTCTTCAGAGTAGCATTCAGAAATGTTCTCATAGTTGTTTCAACGGTTGTCGGTATTCTCGTCCCAGGTTTACATAATTTCTAGCTGCAGGCTAGTAATTAGTATCTAAGATTTGCTCTTATTCTGTAGGGATCGATAGTCTCAGAGTTTAACAATTTCCAGCCATGTAGCCAATGCTCCACGTGGTATGGTTAGGAATTCAACAACCATTGCAACCTTAGCTTACACAGGTTCTTGTGGTCTAAACTATTCGCAATCACAGCTCACTCTGTGGGTTTGCTCAGTCTGAAGAGGATTTTCTTAGGAGGGGGTTTTATTCGTAACAATAGAAAAGGGCTATTCAATGACGCTAGATCATGTCTGTGCTCACGGGGGTGGGCCAATGACTTAGTTCAACTTTAAAGGGAATACAATTCTCTCACATTAAAGGTTTAACATCACATTACATCATTTCACAAATAGTTTCATCTTTACTCATTCATTTTATACAATAATTAGATGTAAACCTCATAATGGAGGCACCTGTATAAACAGAGTTAGGGTAATGTGGCTGTATTGTCTTTCATGAAGTCACAAACATGTAACAAAACATAGCTGGCTTCTACACCGACTGTTTACACATTCTCCAAAATATGGATATTTTTCAGTTCTCAAATTCTGTGATGTAGTAGATGTTCCTTTGTTCTACTGTGAAACTCTCTCCATGCTGCATGGCCAGGGGGAGAGAGTCTTCGCCAGGAATTGACGACCTGAGATAACAGAACCTGGGTGTAGGAGAGAGTGAGAGAGGGGGAAGCCACAATCTATACCCAGAAAGGGCCACGTCATGACAGGGGTGTGCTCAGAGTAGACTACAACCAGGACGCTTCACTCTGCCAAGGCTTCCACTCCTACTAACGGCAAGTAGTTTATTTTTATTTGGCCCCTGATTCAAGGGTCATTTATACTGAACAAAAATGTAAACGCAACATGCAACAATTTAAACGATTTTACTGAATTACAGTTCATATCAAGAAAGCAGTCAATTGAAATAGAGAGTGCCTAATGAATTTATGGATTTCACATGACTGGGCAGGGGTAGAGCCATGGGTGGACCTTGGAGGGCATAAGCCCGCCCACTTGGCAGCCAGGCCCACCCACTGGGGAGCCAGGTCCAGCCAATCAGAATGAGTTTTTCCCAAAAAATGGCCTTTATTACAGACATAAATACTCCTCAGCACCCCCCTCAGATGATTCTGTAGGTGAAGAAGCCGGATGTGGAGGTCCTGGGTTGGCATGCTTACACATGATATACGTTTATGGGGCCCGTTGGACTTACTGACAAATTCTCTAAAACGACGTTGGAGGCAGCTAAATGGTAGAGAAATTAACATTACATTCTCTGGCAACAGCTCTGATGAACATTCCTGCAGTCAGCATGCCAATTGCACTCTCCCCCAAAAGTAGAGACATCTTTGGTATTGTGTCAAAAGTGCACATTTTAAAGTGGCCTTTTATTGTCCGCAGCATAAGGTGCACCTGTGTAATGATAATGCTTTTTAATCAGCTTCTTGATATACCACACCTGTCAGGTGGATGGACGATCTTGGCAGAGGAGAAATGCTCACTAACAGGGATGTAAACACATTTGTGCACAACATTTCTGAGAAATAAGCATTTTGTGCATACTGTACGGAAAATTTGGGGGATTTTGTATTTTAGCTCATGAAACATGTTGCGTTTATATTTTTGTTCAGTGTAATAACCTTCCATTACAATTCTAATTTCATTCAACGTAACAGTGAATGGAGGGCTTCCAAAAACAGACTTCCTGGGCAGCATAACAATGAGGGCCAGAATAGCTATTAGCGAGGCTAGTCTAGCCTCGTGGGCGCCTCACTGCTCCAACCCTGGCTCTTTGCTGACCAGATGGCTGACCAATTTCTCCGATCTGCTTGAGTGAACATCTGTGCGGTGTGTTTACCATACTATAAATACCACTGCGTTTACATCCCCTTTATCTACAATAAAGTGGGTTTGTATGGGTAAACACGATAAATACACTTGTAGTGTCATGACATTTGAGTCCGACTCGTGTTTTGAAAAATTTGCAGCCACAACCTGTATAGATTTCCTAGGCTGATACCGTTTTGCACCACTATGCCCTTTTAAAATGATCACTCAATATTTTCGGAGCTGCACTTCTGTCATATTCTTTGTTGTCTGAAGAGGAGAAATCATCGGACCAATATGCAGCGGGTATATTGCTCATCTTCGTCTTTATTGAAGGTAACCACACTTAAACAAAATAACGACATAACAGTCCAGTAAGGTGCACAGACTAAACCGGAAACAACCACCCACAAACACAAGTGAAAACACACACAACTAAATATGGCCTCCAATCAGAGATAACAAGAAACAGCTGCCTCTGATTGGAGGCCATTGACAAAACTAACATAGACATAGAAAAACTAGAAAAACCACATAGAAATAGAAAACATAAACCAAAAACCACGTTGTCCGATTTCAAAAAGGCTTTACAGCAAAAGCAAAACATTAGATTATGTTAGGAGAGTACCCTGCCAAAAATAATCACACTGCCATTTTCAAAGCAACTAGCATGCATCACAAATACCCAAAACACAGCTAAATGCAGCACTAACCTTTGACAATCTTCATCAGATGACACTCTTAGGACATCATGTTACACAATACATGCATTTTTTCTTCGATAAAGTTCATATTTATATATAAAAACAGCATTTTACATCGGCGCGTGACGTTCAGAAAATATTTTCCCTCAAATGCTTCCGGTGAATCAGGGCTACAATTTACAAAATTACTATTTGAAAACATAGGTAAAATATAATATTGTCATTCAAAGAATTATAGATTAACATCTTGTGAATGCAACCGCATTGCCAGATTTAAAAATAACTTTACTGGGAAATCACACTTTGCAATAAACGAGGTGCTATGCTCAGAAAAATAGGCTAGGCGATACAGGTTAGCGCCATCTTGGACTCATCTAAAATCAAATATACTATTGTAAATATTCACTTAGCTTTGATTATCTTCATCAGAAGGCACTTCCAGGATTCCCAGGTCCACAACAAATGTAGTTTTGTTCGAAAAAGTTAATCATTTATGTCCCAATAGCTCCTTCTTGTTAGCGCGTTCCGAAGGCTACTCATAATGTACGAAGTGCGCAGGACTTGTCGTCACGAATGTGCAAAACAAATGTATTTACGTTCGTTCAAACATGTCAAACGTTGTATAACATAAATCTTTAGGGCCTTTTTCAATCAGAACTTCATTAATATTCAAGGCGGACGATTGCATTGTCTTACAAAACGTTTCGGAATGAAAGAGCACCCACGGGCCCGCGCATCATAGTAGTAATGGTCCTCCCTCTATGACAAACTTTCCAGGCCTCTCATTCGGTCAGTTTTTACCGGAGAAGACTCAAACCACTTTGTAAAGACTGTTGACATCTAGTGGAAGCCTTAGGAAGTGCTAAATGAATCCTAACTCACAGTGTGTTTCATAGGCAAAGTGTTGAAAGTGATTCCACAAATCAGATTTCCACTTCCTGTTAGGATTTGTCTCAGGGTTTTGGCCTGCCATATGAGTTCTGTTATACTCACAGACACCATTCAAACAATTTTAGAAACTTCAGAGTGTTTTCTATCCAAATCTGCTAATTATATGCATATTCTCGTTTCTGGGTAAGAGTAGTAACCAGTTTAAATCGGGTACGTTTTTTATCTGGCCGTGAAAATACTGCCCCCTATCCCCAACAGGTTTTAATATGTGATTGGAGGAGTCCACCGGAAGTACTAGCCAATCCCTGCTGCTTGAACCTTAAATGGTTGATTGTTTTATGAATATTTGAGCTTTTCATTTAGTGAACTCATCATGTAAACTGTATCTGTTTATTGCAATGTCAGACCATCATGTACTAGTGAACACACTTGACAAGTCAATTTACAGGTAGGTCATGAAGCTATGGAATACTCATAGGCCACATTTGCATAGAGAGCCAGAGGTAGAGTTTTTATTTCATAAACACGAGTTTGGGAAAAAATGGTAAACGATTAGTTATAGATTGAGGACACGGAAATTATTAATCAAAAAAGAACACTGGATGTTTCACTGGACGACTGATGGGTAAGCAACACCTTGGCACTTCGATAGGACCTTTATTCAGAGTACTTTGAATAATAATATTCCATAAGAGAACTTGAGACAAAAGTGTATCCAAAGCACCATAAAGAAGCTCACAGCATGTAATCCTCAGTACAAGGGATTACTTCATTGTTGAAAAAAGATAATTCCTTTGTCTAAACGCAAAAAGTAAAGTGACCATTTTTCTCCCTGTTCGTCTTCTGGCCCTAAATGTGGTTTCTCATGTACACCCACAATTATGAAGTAAATGAGATACAGATTTCTCTCACCCTGCTCTGCATTATGTGCTCACAGGCTCTAGTACGCTACATCACATTACTCCATTAACCCGAGTCATTGTGCACAACAACACTGTTTCTTAGTCTAATTGGTTTACCACACCATGTATCGGGTACAACAAGTATGATGTGGTGGTCAGTTTGCTCACAAAACTAATGGAATAGGCTATTTTTACCACAGAGTATTGGGGTTTCATTAGTAATAGTACAGTTATAGTAAATAGTAGAGAAGGTCTATCTGTCCATCTGTTGTTCATTCATTGTTGATTGTCTATTTATGGAGGGTTCAGTCAGTGTTTCAGGTTAATATTATATAGTGAAATTGGCCAATGTTCTGCCATTGTTTATATGAGCGTCTTCATTGATTCAATAGGGCTGTAGATAGGTTAATATGGCGTAAACATCATCCAGTCTGTTGCTCAATTAATTTGTGTTGTCTTCAAAATGTGCCAAACACTTAGGTTATCGATTTGTCCTTTGAGAAGCCTTGAAAGCTGAATGACTAGGAAACCTTTAGACTGCACTATCTGTGTTCATGTGGATAGAAATATTCCAGGTTTCATTTCAGTAGAAAAAGAGAATTTCATAGATTTTGTCCAGCAGCTGTACTTTATTTGCATTTAAGTCAAGACTGCACGGAGGCTTATATTAATTTACATTAATATAGCTATCCAGTTACCGCTAATTAAAGGCCAGATAAACGGATATACTTGTTTGCAGCAGTAAATCATTGGTGACGTCTGATATTGAAGCATTAATGAAGATAGGTTTGCATGCTTGTCGCTAAGTCGTCGCTACATTTGGTGGCAGTATCCTCTAACATTATATTTCCCTCACCACTCAGTGTCAAGTCTGTCATTGATAAGCATACATATACTTTTTCTACCCAAACTTCACTACTTTCTCCCTGTAACAACCCCTTAACCTGTTATGGATAGGGGGCAGTATTTTCACGGCCGGATAAAAAACGTACCCGATTTAATCTGATTATTACTCCTGCCCAGAAACTAGAATATGCATATAATTATTAGCTTTGGATAGAAAACACTCCAAAGTTTCTAAAACTGTTTGAATGGTGTCTGTGAGTATAACAGAACTCATTTGGCAGGCCAAAACCTGAGAAGATTCCAAACAGGAAGCTCCCTCTCTGACCATTTTTTGCCCTCCTTGATTATCTCTATCCAATACAGGGGATCTCTGCTCCCATGGGCTCTCAGAAGGCGGCAAAAAGCTGAATGACGTAATTCCAAGCCCTGGCTGAAAAGCTTTAGCGTATTTGCTAAGTGGTCTATCAGCGGACAATGGGACTCATGCTCGTGCATGAGACGACCCCATGATTTTATTCTATCGTCTTTGAATGGATACAACGACTCCCGGTCAGAATATTATCGTTTTTTTACGAGAAAATTTGCATAAAAAATGATTTTAAACAGCGGTTGACATGCTTCGAAGTACGGTAATGGAATATTTAGAATTTTTTTGTCACGAAATGCGTCGTGCTCATAACCCTTCTTTACCATTCGGATAGTGTCTTGAACGCACGAACAAAACGCCGCAGTTTGGATCTAACTATGGATTATTTGGGACCAAACCAACATTTGTTATTGAAGTAGAAGTCCTGGGAGTGCATTCTGACGAAGAACACCAAAGGTAATCAAACTTTTCTAATAGTAAATCGGAGTTTGGTGAAGGCTAAACTTGCTGGGTGTCTAAATAGCTAGCCCTGTGATGCCGGGCTATCTACTGAGAATATTGCAAAATGTGCTTTCACCGAAAAGCTATTTTAAAATCGGACATATCGAGTGCATATAGGAGTTCTGTATCTATAATTCTTAAAATAATTGTTATGTTTTTTGTGAACGTTTATCGTGAGTAATTTAGTAAATTCACCGGAAGTTTGCGGGGGGTATGCTAGTTCTGAACGTCACATGCTAATGTAAAAAAGCTGGTTTTTGATATAAATATGAACTTGATTGAACAAAACATGCATGCATTGTATAACATAATGTCCTAGGGTTGTTATCTGATGAAGATCATCAAAGGTTAGTGCTGCATTTAGCTGTGGTTTTGTTTTTTGTGACATTATATGCTAGCTTGAAAATGGGTGTCTGATTATTTCTGGCTGGGTACTCTGCTGACATAATCTAATGTTTTGCTTTCGCTGTAAAGCCTTTTTGAAATTGGACAGTGTGGTTAGATAAAGGAGAGTCTTGTCTTTAACCTGTTTGGCCTAGGGGGCAGTATTGAGAATTTTGGAAAAAATATGTGCCCATTTTTAACTGCCTCCTACACCAACTCAGAAGCTAGAATATGCATATTATTGTTCAGGTTTGGATAGAAAACACTCTGAATTTTCTAAAACTGTTTGAATGGTGTCTCTGAGTATAACAGAACTCCTATGGCAGGCAAAAACCTGACAAGGTTTCAAGCAGGAAGTACCCTGTCTGACAAGGAGTCGTGCGTCTTGCATCTGTTTATTGAAAAGTAAGGATCTTAGCTGTAACGTGACAATTCCCAGGGCTCCGATAGGCTCTCAGAACCCGGGAAATACCTGAAGGTTTACGAGGCAGCCTCAGGCTGAAACACATTATCGCCTTTGGCAAGTGGCGGCTCAGAGGACCTTTGAATGAGGCGCGTGCACGATTCGCTCCTGAGGAGAAATTTTATTCGGCTGTTTAGGCTCAATGCATATTCCCGGTCGGAATATTAGCACTTTTCTACGAGATAAATGGCATAAAAATTGGTTTTAAACAGCGGTTGACATGCTTCGAAGTACGGTAATGGAATATTTAGACATTTTTTGTCACGCCAATGCGCCATGCTCGAGACCGTGATGAAGCATTCTGATAGTGTCTAGAACTCACGAACAAAACGTCGCTGTTTGGATATAACGATGGATTATTTGGGACCAAACCAACATTTGTTATTGAAGTAGAAGTCCTGGCAGTGTATTCTGACGAAGAACAAGCAAGGTAAGAACATTTTTCTTATAGGAAATGTGATTTTGGTGGAGGCTGACCTGGGTGGGTGTCTAAATAACTAGCCCTGTGATGCCGGGCTATGTACTTAGATTATTGCAAAATGTGCTTCATCCGAAAAGCTATTTTAAAATTGGACATATCGAGTGCATAGAGGAGTAATGTATCTATAATTCTTAAAATAATTGTTATATTTTTTGTGAACGTTTATCGTGAGGAAAATAGTGCAAACAGTTTGCGGGGGTTATGCTTTTTCTGTACGTCACATGCTAATGTAAAAAGCTGTTTTTTGATATTAATATGAACTTGATTGAACAGACATGCATGTATTGTATAACATAATGTCCTAGGTGTGTCATCTGATGAAGATCATAAAAGGTTAGTGCTGCATTTAGCTGTGGTTTGGGTTTATGTGACATGATATGCTAGCTTGAAAAATGGGTGTCTGATTATTTCTGGCTGGGCACTCTGCTGACATAATCTAATGTTTTGCTTTCGTTGTAAAGCCTTTTTGAAATCGGACAGTGTGGTTAGATTAACGAGATTCTTGTCTTTAAATAGCTGTAAAATAGTCATATGTTTGAGAAATTGAAGTAATAGTATTTCTAACGATTCAGAAATCGCGCCACTGGATATCCAGTGGCTGTTACGTAGGTGGGACGAGTTCGTCCCACATGCGCCAGAGAGGTTAAAATGGTGTATAATAGTCATATTGTTGAAAAATGGAAGTTTTCGGATTTTAGAGGAGTTTGTATTTCGCGCCACGCCCATCATTGGATATTGGAGCAGGTGTTCCGCTAGCGGAACGTCTAGATGTAAGAGGTTTTAAGTGGCTGTCATTAAGTTGTTTCCACTTTCTAGTCCTGCAATTTTCTAAATCGTGACAACAGACATGTCTATGTTTGTAAGCCTATTTCATGCAATGGCACAAATGTATGCACATAAATCCCTATGTTAAGCATGTTGAATCAAATACATAAATATACAGTCTACGACAAATATACATTATGCATGAAATGGCAATAGAAATGTATTGGAGCTAAACAACAATGGGCAGCATATGTGTTGTTTACTGATAAGGTAGAAGTGAGTGAGGCATGAGAATGCAGTGTGCTTGAGACACGTGGGATATGCTTAACACCTCGGCCTTCCTACAATCTAAACTAGATGCCCTTAATCTCACACAAATTATCAAGGAACCTACCAGGTACAACTCTAAATCCGTAAACACGGGCACCCTCATAGATATCATCCTGACCAACCTGCCCTCTAAATACACCTCTGCTGTCTTCAACCAGGATCTCAGCGATCACTGCCTAGTCCGTCATGGGTCCGCGGTCAAATGACCACCCCTCATAACTGTCAAACGCTCCCTAAAACATTTCAGCGAGCAAGCCTTTCTAATCGACCTGGCCAGGGTATCCTGGAAGGATATTGACCTCATTCCGTCAGCAGAGGATGCCTGGTTATTCTTTAAAAGTGCTTTCCTCAACATCTTAAATAAGCATAACTCAATCAAAAAATGTAGAACTTAGAACAGATATAGCCCTTGGTTCACTCCAGACTTGACTGCCCTTGACCAGCACAAAAACATCCTGTGGCGTACCATTAGCATCGAATAGCCCCCGCGATATGCAACTTTTCAGCGAAGTTAGGAACCGATATACACAGGCAGTTAGGAAAGCAAAGGCTAGCTTTTTCAAACAGAAATTTGCATCATGTAGCACGAACTCCAAAAAGTTCTGGGACACTGTAAAGTCCATGGAGAATAAGAGCACCTCCTCCCAGCTGCCCACTGCACTGAGGCTAGGAAACACTGTCACCACCGATAAATGTATGAAAATCGAGAATTTCAATAAGCATTTTTCTACTGCTGGCCATGCTTTCCACCTGGCTACCCCTACCCCGGTTCCCAATTCTCCTTCACCCAAATCCGGATAGCTGATGTTCTGAAAGAGCTGCAATATCTGGGCCCCTACAAATTAGCTGGGCTAGACAATCTGGACCCTCTCTTTCTAAAATTATCCGCTGCAATTTTTGAAACCCCTATTACTAGCCTGTTCAACCTCTTTTTCATATCGTCTGAGATCCGTAAAGATTGGACAGATGCCGCAGTCATCCCGCTCTTCAAAGGGGGAGACACTCTATACCCAAACTGCTACAGACCTATATCTATCCTACCCTGCCTTTCGAAAGTCTTCGAAAGCCAAGTTAACAAACAGATCACCGACCATTTCGAATCCCACCGTACCTTCTCCGCTATGCAATCTGATTTCCAAGCCGGTCATGGGTGCTCCTCAGCCACGCTCAAGGTCCTAAATGATATCATAACCGCCACCGATAAAAGACAATACTGTGCAGCCGTCTCCATCGACCTGGCCAAGGATTTCGACTCTGTCAATCACCGCATTCTTATCGGCAGACTCATCTGGTTTCTCAAATGACTGCCTCACCTGGTTCACCAACTACTTATCTGATAGAGTTCAGTGTCTCAAATCGGAGGGCCTGTTGTCCGGACCTCTGGTAGTCTCTATGGGGGTGCCACAGGGTTCAATTCTCGGGCCGACTCTCTTCTCTGTATACATCAATGATGTCGCTCTTGCTGCTGGTGATTGCTGCTGGCAGACGACACCGTTCTGTATACATCTGGCCCTTCTTTGGACACTGTGTTAACAAACCTCCAGACGAGCTTCAATGCCATACAACACTCCTTCCGTGGCCTCCACTCTCTCTCTCTCACACTCTCTCTCTCACACACATACACACACACACACACACACACACACACACACACACATGGGACATATCAAAGACTTCACTCTTTGATGGCCTCCATGAAGTGACAGACCGACAGACCGGCAGTTTGAAAGATATTTGTGACAGCAAAATGGCTAGGTGGTGAGACAAATTTGATAAAAATCCATCCTGTGAACATGGCAGGTGAAGGCGTTCAACCAGCAACACATTATGTTGTCCTTGACTTGCAATCTGTTACCTGAAATGCTTTATAATTGATGAACCCATTCAGTGCAATCTAAATTGAAATGTGCTCCATGGCAGGCTGCAGGCTGCGAGGAGGATGAGGTTGAAGAAATTACATTTCACAGCATTGAGGACCCAGATGGTGCCATGGAGTGAATAGCTGCAGGGGAAAGTGAATTGGACTCAGTGAAAACATTGCTCCCGAAGTGCCTTATTTGCTTTCGCTTACCCTGCGTGTACTCTACAGTTCAGTGTGCTGAATTCGGGCCAAGGCCTTCTCCTTCAGTCCCTCCGTCCTGTGGAACAAGGTCAGCGCTGATATTTAAATACACATGGCTAAATTAGGCCCAGAGGTGTGCTGTGTGTTTTTGCAGCCCAATATTTTCTTTCTGTGTCCTTGCCAAGACTTATTTTGGTCTGTACAGTCCAGTTCTTCAGAGGGATGTGCCTCCTCATCCCTGTCTTTCGAGACGATGACTACTCCTGTTCCAGTGTTTCTCATAGATTTCCATGTCAAAGATTTACTACGCTTCTCCACTCAAGTATAAAGACCATGACTGTGTTAAACTTCTTCAGATAGAGTGGAAGGCAAAGTCAATAAAGACTGTGTGAGAGGTGAATAATCGTTATATTGACTGTCATTATTTGCTGGGCGATAGGCCAATTAGTGCCTTTACATAGAGATCTAGGAGTAGGAGCCATACTTACAGTGCAGCCTCTGCCTATACGCAGACTAAACGATGCGCGTAGGGCCCCCGACCCCCAGATTATACAATAATAAATAAAAATAATATATACTATGTGTATATACAGTACCAGTCAAAAGTTTGGACACAACTACTCATTCCAGGGTTTAATAATAGTGAAGACATCAAAACTATGAAATAGCACATGGAATCTTAACGTCACCAAAAAAGTGTAATGTAATTTGTGGAATTTCTTTCCTTCTTAATGCGTTTGAGCCAATCAATTGTGTTGTGACAAGGTAGGGGTGGTATACAGAAGATAGCCCTATTTGGTAAAGAACAGCTCAAATAAGCAAAGGGAAACGACAGTCCACCATTACTTTAAGACATGAAGGTCAGTCAATGCGGAACATTTCAAGAACTTTGAACATTTCTTCAAGTGTAGTTGCAAAAACCATCAAGCGCTATGATGAAACTGGCTCTCATGAGGACCGCCACAGGAAAGGAAGAGAGTTACCTCTGCTGCAGAGGATAAGTTCATTAGAGTTACCAGCCTCAGAAATTGCAGCCCAAATAAATGCTTCACAGAGTTCAAGTAGCAGACACATCTCAACATAACCTGTTCAGAGGAGACTCCACTAATCAGACCTTCATGGTCTAATTGCTGCAAAGAAACCACTACTAAAGGACACCAATAAGAAGAAAATACTTGCTTGGGCCAAGAAACACGAGTCATAGACATTAGACCGGTGGAAATCTGTCCTTTGAGATTTTTTGTTCCAACCACCGTGTCTTTGTGAGATGCAGAGTAGGTGAACAGATGGTCTCTGCATGTGTGGTTCCCACCGTGAAGCATGGAGGAGGAGGTGTGATGGTATGGTGTGGGGGTGCTTTGCTGGTGACACTGTCAGTGAGCAAGCTGATTAAACAGCATGATCATTACACAGGTGCACCTTGTGCTGGGGACACTAAAATGCCATTCTAAAATGTTTTGGCACATTGCCACAGATGTCAAGAGTTTTGAGGGAGCGTGCAATTGGCATGCTGACTGCAGGAATTTTCACCAGAGCTGTTGCCAGAGAATATAATGTACATTTTTCTACCACTATCCACCTCCAACGTACATTTTGAGAATTTGGCAATACTTCAAACTGGCCTCACAACCGCAGACCATGTGTAACCACGCCAGCCCAAGACCTCCACATCCAGCTTCTTCACCTGCGGGATTGTCTGAGACGAGACAACCAGACATCTGATGAAACTGGGCTTGCACAACTGAAGAATTTCTGCACAAACTTCTAATCTGTGTGCTTATCATCCTCACTAAAGTCTTGACTGCAGTTCAGCATCGTAACCGACTTCAGTAGGCAAATTCTGGAGAAGTGTGCTCTTCATGGATGAATCCCGGTTTCAACTGTACCGGGAAGACGGCAGACAGCGTATGTTGTTGTGTGGGAGAGCAGTTTGCTGATGTCAACATTGTGGACAGAGTGCCCCATGGTGGTGGTGGGTTTATGGTATGGGCAGGCATAAGCTACGGACAATGAACACAATTCCATTTTATCAATGGCAATTTGAATGCACAGAGATACTGTGACAAAATCCTGATGCTGATTGTCGTGCCATTCATCTGCGCCATCACCTCCTGTTTCAGCACGATAATGTCGCAAGTACACCATTCCTGGAATCTGAAAATATCCCAGTTCTTCTATAGCCTGCATACTCAGACATGTCACCCATTGAGCATGTTTGGGATGCTCTGGATCAATGTGTATGACAGCGTTTTCCAGTTCCCGCCAATATCCAGCAGCTTCGCACAGCCATTGAAGAGGAGTGGGACAAAATTACACAGGCCACAATCAACAGCCTGAACAACTCTTTGCGGAGGAGATGTGTCGCGCTGCATGAGGCAAGTGGTGGTCACACCAGATGTTGACTGGTTTTCTGATCCACACCCTACTTTTTTTATGTATCTGTGACCAACAGATGACTGTATTCCCAGTCATGTGAAATCCATAGATTAGGGCCGAATGAATTTATTTAAATTGACTGATTTCCTTTTTGAATTCTAACTCAGTAAAGTCTTTGAAATTGTTTCATGTTCTATTTAGATTTTTGTTCAGTATGAATAGGGCGAGCAGTTCGTGACACAGATAACCTTATCTCCATAAGGGCTCCATAAGCCTGGTTCACCAACTACTTCTCAGACAGAGTTCAGTGTGTCAAATCGGAGGGCCTGTTGTCCGGACCTCTGGCAGTCTCTATGGGGGTGCCACAGGGTTCAATTCTCGGGCCGACTCTTCTCTCTGTATATATCAATGATGTTGCTCTTGCTGCTGGTGATTCTCTGATCCACCTCTACGCAGACGACACCATTCTATATACATCTGGACCTTCTTTGGACACTGTTAACAAACCTCCAAATGAGCTTCAATGCCATACAACACTCCTTCCGTGGCCTCCAACTGCTTTTAAATTCTAGTAAAACTAAATGCATGCTCTTCAACCGATTGCTGCCCACACACGCCCACCCGACTAGCATCGCTACTCTGGACGGTTCTGACTTAGAATATATGGACAACTACAAATACCTAGGTGTCTGGTTTGACTGTAAACTCTCCTTCCAAACTCACATTAAGCATCTCCAATCCAAAATTAAATCTAGATTCGGCTTTCCTATTTCGCAACAAAGCCTCCTTCACTCATGCTGCAAAACATACCCTCGTGAAACTGACTATCCTACCGATCCTTGACTTCGGCGATGTCATTTACAAAATAGCCTCCAACACTCTACTGAGCAAACTGGATGTAGTCTATCACAGTGCCATCCATTTTGTCACCAAAGTCCCATATACTACCCACCACTGCGACCTGTATGCTCTCGTTGGCTGACCCTCACTACATATTCGTCACCAAACCCACTGGCTCCAGGTCATTTATAAGTCTTTGCTAGGTAAAGCCCCGCCTTGTCTCAGCTCACTGGTCACCATAGCAGCACCCACACGTAGCACACGCTCCAGCAGGTATATTTCACTGGTCATCCCCAAAGCCAACACTTCCTTTGGCAGCCTTTCCTTCCAGTTCTCTGCTGCCAATCACTGGAACGAATTGCAAAAATCACTGAAGCTAGAGACTTATATCTCCATCTCTAACTTTAAGCATCAGCTGTCAGAGCGGCTTACCGATCACTGTACCTGTACACAGCCAATCTGTAAATAGCACACCCAACTACCTCATTCCCATATTGTTATTTATCTTCTTGCTCTTTTTGACCACAATTTCTCTACTTGCACATCATCATCTGCACATCTATCACTCCAGTGTTAATGCTAAATTGTAATTGTTTCGCTTCTATGGCCTATTTATTACCTTACCTCCCTAATCTTCTACATTTGCACACACTATACATAGATTTGTCTATTGTGTTATTGACTGTATGTTTGTTTATGTGTAACTCTGTGTTGTTGTTTTTGTAGCACTGCTTTGCTTTGTCTTGGCCAGGTCGCAGTTGTAAATGAGAACTTGTTCTCAACTGGCCTACCTGGTTAAATAAAGGTGAAATAAAAACAATTACAAATATTAATAAATCAGTCACCACCCCAAAACATGATGGGCACCTGATGCTTTTGCGTACTGCCCTGCCTGTGCTTCAAGCATAGCATTTTCTCCAATGCCACATTTTCACAAGTACAGTCACATCTCTCAGAAGGACATGAATAGGTAGCTAGGAAGATGTGTTTAAGAATTGTGTCACAAAAGCTGTCAATGCTGAATAATTCATGTCTATATTTTACTGCTGCAGAGGAGAGAGGAAAGGAGGGAGGAGCGATCTGCTTGACAACATGGAGAGTGAATGCTTCTTAAATGGGGTGGATGGGAGATTGCATTGGGGAGAGAGAAAATGAACCAGTAAATATTGTGACGATAGCCCTGTGAACTTTCTCCAGGCTTTTTCCCATGACCTCATCTCATGCCACCCTCATAAAAAATTACGAGGGGGGGAAATGGTGCTCCTTGGCTGGTTCCCTACCAGGATGCCCTTTCTTGCATTAATTGAAATAATGCCAGGAGTGAGGGGGTCAAGTTTAAAGAGACGCCAAGGAGGGTGTAAATTGGTCCCAGTGATAGAGTTCCTGTGGGATCTAGGAAAGATTTTGCTCAGCTACTAAGGTTATTGGGCGTCGGAGCTTAATTGTCAAGGGTGTGTACGGGAGGCGAAGTCAGGTGCAGGAGAGCAGAGTGTAGTGAACAGGCGCACTTTAATTCCGTTCCAGAAAATACAGCACATAAAAACAACAACGTGCAAAAAACAACGGAACGTGGCAAAAGTAAAGTGCCCGACAATAATCCACATCACAAACAAACAATTACACACAAAGACATGGAGGGGAAACAGAGGACTAAATACATGCAGTAATTATGGAATGAAAACCAGGTGTGTAATGGAACAAGACAAAACCAATGGAATATGAGAAATGGAGCGGCGATGGCTAGAAAGTCGGTGACGTTGATCGCCGAACGCCGCCCGAACAAGGAGAGGAGCCGACTTCGGTGGAAGTCGTGACAGTGCCCCCCCTTGACGCGCAGCTCCAGCGGCACGCCGACACCGGCCTCGGGGACGACCCAGAGGGCGAGGCGCAGGGCGATCCGGCCGGCAACGGTGAAACTCCCGCAGCAGTTCGGGGTCCAAGACATCTGCAACCGGAACCCAATACCTCTCCTCCGGACCGTACCCCTCCCACTCCACGAGGTACTGAAGGCCCCCCGCCCGACGCCTCAAATCCAGAGGGGGCGGAGGGACCTCCCGCACCTCAGATTCCTGGAGCAGAACAGCCACCACTGGCCTGAGGAGAGACACATGGAATGAGGTGTTAATACGGTAATCAGAGGGAAGCTGTAATCTGTAACACACCTCGTTCACCCTCCTTATGACTTTGAATGGCCCCACAAACTGCGGACCCAGCTTCCGGCAAGGCAGGCAGAGGGGCAGGTTTCGGGTCGAGAGTCAGAACCGGTGCCCCGGTACGAACTCTGGGGTCTCACTGCGGTGACGGTCCGCACTGTTCTTCTGGCAAAGCGAGCTCGCTGGAGGTGAACATGGGTGGCCTCCCATGTCGCCTCCGTGTGCCTGAACCAGTCGTCAACCGCAGGAGCCACGGTCTGACCCTGATGCCATGGCGCCAGAACCAGCTGGTACCCCAATACGCACTGAAAGGGGGAGAGGTTAGTGTAGGAGTGGCGAAGCGAGTTCTGTGCCATCACGGCCCAGGGCATGAACGCTACCCACTCCCCCAGCTGGTCCTGGCAATAGGACCGCAGAAACCTGCCCACATCCTGCTTGACTCTCTCTACCTGCCCGTTATTCTCGGGGTGAAAACCAGAGGTAAGGTTGATCGAGACCCCAGATGTTCCATGAACGCCTTCCAAACTCTCGATGTGAATTGGGGACCCCGATCAGACACTATATGCTCAGGCACCCCGTAGTGCCGGAAGACATGAGTAAACAGGGCTTCCGCAATCTGTAGGGCCGTAGGAAGACCGGGCAGAGGGAGGAGACGACAGGACTTAGAGAAACGATCCACAACGACCAAGATAGTAGTGTTTCCCTGTGAAAGAGGTAGATCGGTTAAAAAATCCACAGACAGGTGTGACCAAGGTCGTTGTGGAACGGGTAAGGGGTGTAGCTTACCACTGGGCAGGTGTCTCGGAGCCTTACACTGGGCAGGAGGAAACATAAACCCTCACGTCCTTAGCCAAGTTGGGCCACCAGTACTTCCCAGTCAGACAGCGCTCCGTCCGGCCAATCCCCGGATGACCAGAGGAGGGTGATATGTGGGCCCAATAGATCAACTGGTCACGGACAGCAGACGGAACGTACATACGCCCGACAGGATACTGGAGGGGAGCAGGCTCTGTACGCAACGCCTGCTCAATGTCCGCGTCCAGCTCCCACACAACCGGTGCTACCAGGCAAGAGAGCGGGAGTATGGGAGTCTGATCCATGGGCCGCTCCTCTGTGTCATACAGCCGGGACAGTGCGTCTGCCTTCGTATTCTGGGAACCTGGTCTGTAAGACAGGGTAAACAAAACAGGTAAAGAATGTGGCCCACCTTGCCTGACGAGGATTCAGTCTCCTCGCTGCCCGGATGTACTCCAGGTTGCGGTGGTCAGTCCAGATGAGAAAAGGGTGTTTAGCCCCCTCAAGCCAATATCTCCACGCCTTCAACGCTTTAACCACAGCCAAAAACTCCCGGTCCCCCACATCATAGTTATGCGCCGCTGGGCTGAGCTTCTTCGAGAAGAAAGCACAAAGGCGGAGTTTTGGTGGCGTACCCAAGCGCTGTGAGAGCACGGCTCCTATCCCAGCCTTGGACGCGTCCACCTCCACTATGAACGCCAAAGAGGGATCCGGATGGGCCAGCACGGGAGCCAAAGTAAACAGAGCTCTTAGCTGCCCAAAAGCCCTGTCCACCTCAGCCGACCACTGCAACCGTACAGCAGTGAGGTAATGGGAGCAGCCACCTGGCCAAAACCCCAGATAAATCTCCGGTAGTAATTTGCAAACCCTAAAAATCACTGCACCTCCTTTACTGTGGTGGGAGTCAGCCAATTACGCACGGCTGCAATGCGGTTACTCTCCATCTCCACCTCTGAGGTGGAAATGCGATACCCTAGGAAGGAGACAATCTGCTGAAAGAACAGGCATTTCTCAGCCTTGACGTACAGGTCATACTCCATCAGTCGTCCAAGTACCTTGCGTCCCAAGGACACATCAGAATGTCATCGATATACACCACTACACCCTGCCCGTGCAGGTCCCTGAAAATCTCGTCTACTGATGGAGCATTCATCAACCCGTATGGCATGACTAAGTACTCATAATGCCCTGAGGTGGTACTAAACGCTGTCTTCCACTCATCCATCCTTCCGTATACGCACCAGGTTATACGCACTCCTGAGATCCAGTTTCGTGAAGAAGCGCGCCCCATGCATTGATTCAATCACTGTGGCGATGAGAGGTAGCGGGTAACTGTACCTCACTGTGATTTGATTTAGACCTCTATAATCAATGCACGGGTGTAGGCCTCCATTCTTCTTCTTCACAAAAAAGAAACTCGAGGAGGCGGGTGAAGTGGATGACCGAATGTACCCCTGACGCAGGGATTCAGAGACATATGTCTCCACAGCCACCGTCTCCGCTTGCGACAGGGGATACACGTGAGTCCTGGGAAGCGCAGCGTCTACCAGGAGATTTATCGCACAATCCCCCCGTCGATGAGGTGGTAATTGAGTCGCCTTCTTTTTCTTTTTACAGAAGGCGAGAGCCAAATCGGCATATTCTGGGGGGATGCGCATGGTGGAGACCTGGTCTGGACTTTCCACCATTGTAGCACCAACGGAAACCCCTACACACCTCCCCGAGCACTCTCGCGACCACCCCGTGAGAGCCCTCTGTTGCCAGGAGATAGTGGGGTTATGCTGAGCTAACCAGGGAAGGCCTAGTACCACGGGAAACGCAGGAGGGTCAATGAGGAAGAGACTGATTCTCTCCTCGTGACCCCCCTGCATCACCATGCCCAAGGGGATGGTGACTTCCCTGATTAGCCCGGACCCTAATGGTCGACTATCTGGACCATGAACCGGGAAAGGTCTGACTACAGGAATAATGGGCATCCCTAAACTAATGGCTAACGCTCTGTCGATAAAATTCCCAGCTGCGCCTGAACCGACGAGCACCTTATGCTGGGAATGCGGGGACAAATCAGGAAAACAAACAGGTGGTCAACAGAGGACTCTGGATGAGTGTGGTGCAGACTCACCTGGGGTGACGCCAGAGTGCCCTGCCTGTTGCCTCTACTCCCAGAGGAACCGACACGGCACCAACCAGCAGTGTGCCCTCTGCGGCCACAGATGGTGCACGTGACTGCTCCTCCTCCAGTCTCCCTACCCGCAGCCCCTCCCAACTCCATGGGCACCGGAGCAGGGGTGCTGGAAGATGGCACCAACAGAGCCCCCTCTGGACGTCCGCAGGTGACCAGCAGGTTATCCAACCGGATGGACAAATCCACCAGTTGGTCGAAGGAGATGGTGGCATCCCTGCAGGCCAGCTCACGTCGGACGTCCTCGCGTGGGCTGCACCGATAGTGGTCAATAAGGGCCTTGTCGTTCCAGCCTGCTCCGGCGGCCAAGGTCCAGAATTCCAGGGCGAATTCCTTTGCGCTCCTCGTCCCCTGCCTCAAATGAAAGAGCCATTCCCCTGCCGCTCTACCTTCGGGTGGATGGTCAAAGACGGCCCGGAAGCGAAGTGGTCCGAAGTGGTCCAACACCGCGTCTTCTTCTCCCCATACGGCGTTTGCCCACTTCAGAGCTCTCCCCAAGAGGCATGAGACGAGGGCAGACACTCTCTCCCTTTCCGAGGGAGCTGGGTGCACAGTGTCCAGGTAGAGGTCCAGTTGTAGCAGGAATCCCTGGCACTGTGCTGCCGTCCCATCATATTCCCTGGGAAGGGAGAGACGCATCCCACTGGGACTGGGTCCGGACGGGACGGGTAGAGGTAACCCCGGTTGCGCTGGTCGAGGCACTGGGGAGACTTCCTGTCTCTCCCAGCGGTCCATAGTCTGGACAACGCGATCCATCATGGCACCAAGATGATGTAACGATAGAGAGAGAGAATTAAGTGTTGGGCCACTGGGCACATACTGGTTGAAGCAACGTAATTTGTCAACATATTGTGATGTGGAATCTATGTGGAAAATGTATTGGATTTGAAAAAAGTCATTAACCTCTCTGGCGCATGTGGGACGAATTCGTCCCACCTACGTAACAGCCACCTGAATTCAGTGGCGCGATTTTTGAATCGTTTGAAATACTATTACTTCAATTTCTCAAACATATGACTATTTTACAGCTATTTAAAGACAAGACTCTCCTTAATCTAACCACACTGTCCGATTTCAAAAAGGCTTTACAGCGAAAGCAAAACATTAGATTATGTCAGCAGAGTACCCAGCCAGAAATAATCAGACACCCATTTTTCAAGCTAGCATATAATGTCACAAAAACCCAGAAGACAGCTAAATGCAGCACTAACCTTTGATGATCTTCATCAGATGACACACCTAGGACATTATGTTATACAATACATGCATGTCTGTTCAATCAAGTTCATATTCATATCAAAAAACAGCTTTTTACATTAGCATGTGACGTTCAGAACTAGCATACCCCCCGCAAACTTCCGGGGAATTTACTAACAATTTACTAAATTACTCACGATAAACGTTCACAAAAAGCATAACAATTATTTTAAGAATTATAGATACAGAACTCCTCTATGCACTCGATATGTCCGATTTTAAAATAGCTTTTCGGATGAAGCACATTTTGCAATATTCTAAGTACATAGCCCAGCCATCACGGGCTAGCTATTTAGACACCCACCCAGTTTAGCCTTCACCAAAATCATATTTCCTATAAGAAAAATGGTCTTACCTTTCCTGTTCTTCGTCAGAATGCACTCCCAGGACTTCTACTTCAATAACAAATGTAGGTTTGGTCCCAAATAATCCATCGTTTTGTTCCATCAGCGATCAATTTTTATGCAATTTATCTCATAGAAAAGTGATAATATTCCGACCGGGAATCTGCATGTCTGTAAACAGAGGGAAAAACAGAAAGGCGGGGGCGGGCAGTGCCCGCGCCTAAGCCTTTTGTCTGCTGATAGACCACTTAGCAAAAGCGCTCGTGTGTTTCAGCCAGGGCTTTGAATTACGTCATTGAGGTTTTTCCTGGGCTCTGAGAGCCCATTGGAGATGTGGGAAGTGTCACGTAACAGCAGAGATCCCCTGTAATAGATAGAGAGAATCAACAAGGGGAAGAAATGGTCAGACAGGGTACTTCCTGAACAGAATCTTCTCAGGTTTTGGCCTGCCAAATGAGTTCTGTTATACTCACAGACACCATTCAAACAGTTTTAGAAACTTTGGAGTGTTTTCTATCCAAAGCTAATAATTATATGCATATTCTCGTTTCTGGGCAGGACTAATAATTAGATTAAATCGGGTACGTTTTTTATCCAGCCGTGAAAATACTGCCCCCTAGCCATAAGAGGTTAACCTCTTACATCTAGACATTGCGCTAGCGGAACACCTGCTCCAATATCCAATGATGAGTGTGGCGCGAAAAACAAAGTCCTTGAAAATCCGAACACTTCAATTTTTCAAACTTATGGCTATTTTACACCATTTTAAAGACAAGACTATCCTTTATCTAACCACACTGTCCGATTTCAAAAAGGCTTTACAGCGAAAGCAAAACATTAGATTATGTCAGCAGAGTACCCAGCCAGAAATAATCAGACACCCATTTTTCAAGCTAGCATATAATGTCACAAAAAACAAAACCACAGCTAAATGCAGCACTAACCTTTGATGATCTTCATCAGATGACACTCCTAGGACATTATCTAATACAATACATGCATGTTTTGTTCAATCAAGTTCATATTTATATCAAAAAACTGCTTTTTACATTAGCATGTGACGTTCAGGACTAGCATTCCCACCGAAACTTCCGGTGAATTTACTAAATTACTCACGATAAACGTTCACAAAAAACATAACAATTATTTTAAGAATTATAGATACAGAACTCCTCTATGCAATCGCTATGTCCGATTTTAAAATAGCTTTTCGGTGAAAGCACATTTTGCAATATTCTGAGTAGACAGCTCGCCATCACGGGCTAGCTATTTTGACACTCACCAAGTTTGGCCCTCACCAAACTCAGATTTACTATAAAAAAATTGGATTACCTTTGGTGTTCTTCATCAGAATGCACTCCCAGGACTTCTACTTCAATAACAAATGTTGGTTTGGTTCCAAATAATCCATAGTTATATCCAAATAGCGGCGTTTTGTTGTGCGTTCAAGACACTATCCGAAGGGTGACGCGCCCGGCGCGTTTCGTGACAAAAAAATTCTAAATATTCCATTACCGTACTTCGAAGCATGTCAAACGCTGTTTAAAATCAATTTTTATGCCATTTTTTCTCGTAAAAAAGCAATAATATTCCGACCGGGAGTTGTTGTTTTCGTTCAAAGACTGAAAATAAAAACATGGAGTCTTCTCGTGCACGCGCCCCCAGTCTCATTGTTCTCAGATCGACCACTATCCAAATGCACTACTGTTTTTCAGCCATGGCCTGCAAAGTCATCATTCACCGTTCTGCCGCCTTCTGAGAGCCTATGGGAGCCGTAGGAAGTGTCACGTTACAGCAGAGATCCTCAGTTTTCAATAAAGAGAGTGTAGAAGGCCAAGAAATGGTCAGAGAGGGCACTTCCTGTAAGGAATCTTCTCAGGTTTTGGCCTGCCAAATGAGTTCTGTTATACTCACAGACACCATTCAAACAGTTTTAGAAAATTTGGAGTGTTTTCTATCCAAAGCTAATAATTATACGGGTACGTTTTTTATCCGGCCGTGAAAATACTGCCCCCTATCCATAACAAGTTAACACGTGTCACATATTTGCAAACAATGTAAAAAAATATATAATAATTGAGTTAATAAAGGCACATATGAATATGGTCTCTTTTTTACCTTCTTGAGTAAGGCAGCTCCAAAATGGAGGTGTTTCAGCCTAGCTGTGCTTTCTCTGGTGGTGGGGCAGTCAGCGGAAAATACAGAGCGTAGAGGTTGGTAATGCTCTCTAGTTGCACTGTGATTGGATCAGTGTTCTGTCACTACTTCCGCAAAATCTACAGGGAGAGCTAGAAAGTTCAAGCCCTTTGGGTGCTGCCATAGATTTACATTAGAAATGCCCATCCAAGAAGGCTCAAGGTCATTGACCACAGATAAAATTACTTTAAATAATATTATATCTACTGTAGCTTTGATTCGACTGATCATTTCAACATCATACTTTCTAAATCTTAGCTTCTCTAGGGTAGGGGGCAGTATTTTGACGTCCGGATGAAAGGCATGCACGTAGTAAACTGCCTGCTACTCAGGCTCAGAAGGTAGGATATGCATATTATTAGTAGATTTGGATAGAAAACACTCCGACGTTTCTAAAACTGTTTGAATGATGTCTGTGAGTATAACAGAACTCATATGGCAGGCAAAAACCTGAGAAAAATCCAACTAGGAAGTGTGGAAATCTGAGGTTGTAGTTTTTCAAGTGATTGACTATACAGTATACAGTGACTTAGGGTTCATTTTGCACTTCCTAAGGCTTCCACTAGATGCCAACAGTCTTTAGAACGTTGTTTCATGCTTCTGCTGTGAATGGGGAGAGAATAAGAGCTCCTGGAAGTAGATGAGTGAGAAAATGACATGAGCTCAGTGGCGCGCACTCACATGAGAGTTAGCTGTGTTACTTTTCTTTTTTGAATACAAAGGAATCGTCCGGTTGGAATATTATGGAAGATTTATGACAAAAACATCCTAAAGATTGATTCTATACATCGTTTGACATGTTTCTATGAACTGTAATATAACTTTTTTGACTATTCGTCTGAACTAACTGCGCGAGCACAATGGATTTGGATAACTCGACTGAACGCGCGATCAAAAAGGAGGTATTTGGACATAAAGGATGGACTTCATCGAAACAAATTAACATTTATTGTGGAACTGGGATTCCTGGGAGTGCATTCCGATGAAGATCATCAAAGGTAAGTGAATATTTATAATGTCATTTCTGAGTTTTGTTGACTCCACAAAATGGCGGGTTTGGTTTTGTGACTCAGCGCCATACTCAGATTATTTCAAAGTGTGCTTTCGCTGTAAAGCTTTTTTGAAATCTGACACAGCAGTTGCATTAACCTGTCTGGGCTAGGGGGCAGTATTTTCATGGCCGGATGAAAAACGAACCCAATTTAAACAGGTTACTACTCTGGCCCAGAATCAAGAATATGCATAAGGCTCAAGGTCATTGGCCACAGATAAAATTACATTAAATCACATTATATCTACTGTAGCTTTGATTAGACTGATCATTTCAACATCATACTTTCTAAATCTTAGCTTCTCTAGGGTAGGGGGCAGTATTTTGACGTTCTGTTTTTTGTGACGCCTCTCCTTGCTTGGAAAATGGCTGTGTGGTTTTTCTTGTCTCGGCGCTGTCCTAACATAATCTAATGTTATGTTTTCGCCGTAAAGCCTTTTTGAAATCGGACAATGTGGTTGGATTAACGAGAAGTGTATCTTTAAAATGGGATATAATAGCTGTATGTTTTGAGAAATTTGAATTATGAGATTTTTGTTGTTTTGAATTTGCCACCCTGCTATTTCACTGGCTGTTGAATAGCGTCCCACATACCCCAGAGAGGTTAGCCAGCAAGCTAGACAATCAGTCATCATCAAGAATTAAGTTGACAATCTATGAAGAAACATATCGGTGCTCATCGGCCATTGGACATTAACAAATATTACACAACAAGTCGGACATCGCAAATTCAACAATGGGTAGTTTGGAAGGAATCAGTGGCTAACTGCAAGCAATCACTAGCCTGCTATTCAGTGGAGACGGTGTGTGGTTCAATTTTGGGATTAAGGGTCTCTTTTCCAAGCTTAAAATGATAAACATTGACATGCAACACCATGGATCAGAAAAGGTTGAATACATTGGTCATGCTGTCAATCCAGCATGACTTCTGCCACGTTCAAACAACTGGAATCTCAGACTTCAGTGAATTCAAGACAACTGGGAACACAGAAAAAAAACGAGCTCCGACTGGGAAAATACATTTTGAACGGTCATCCAAGTCAGAATACCTAGTTGGGAACTCGGGCCTCTTTCTAGAGCTCCGACCTGAAGATCACTGATGTCATGATTCAATTTAGTTTTTTTCCAGAGTTCCCAGCTGTCTTGAAAAAAACATAAATCCAGAGAACGGCAGGCTTTGATGACAGTGTTTGATGACAAAATTGTGACGAAAAGTGAAGATAAGATCATGATCATTAGAAAGCAAATGACGGACTCCTCTTTAAATCTGTGTATTTCTCCAAAGCTCCATTGTCCTGAGTCTGCACAACACTGCCAGGACTTAGGATCAAGGGAGACACTCAAGTTTTTTAATACCATATCTCTTGACACATTGATGAAAATAGTCATGGCCTCTAAACCTTCATGCTGCATACGGGACCTTATTCCAACTAAACTACTGAAAGAGCTGCTTCATGTGCTTGGCCCTCCTATATTGAACATAATAAACACCTCCCTATCCACCAGATGTGTACCAAACTCACTAAAAGTGGCAGTTATAAAGCCTCTCTTGAAAAAGCAAAATATTTAAAAAACTATCGGCCTATATTGAATCTCCCATTCCTCTCAACGTTTTTTGAAAAAGCTGTTGCGCTAGAACTCACTGCCTTCCTCAAGACAAACAATGTATACGAAACGCTTCGGTCTGGTTTTAGACCCCAATATAGCACTGAGACTGCACTCGTGAAGGTGGTAACTTACCTTTTAATGGCATCAGACCTAGGCTCTGCGTCTGTCCTCGTGCTACTAGACCTTAGTACTGCTTTGATACCATCGATCACCACATTCTTCTGGAGAGATTGGAAACACAAATTGATCTACACGGACAAGTTCTGGCCTAGTTTAGATCTTATCTGTCGGAAAGATATCAGTTTGTCTTTGTGGATGGTTTGTCCTCTGACCAATCAACTGTACATTTCGGTGTTCCTCAAGGTTCCGTATTAGGACCACTATTGTTTTCACTATATTTTACCTCTTGGTGATATCATTCGGAAACATAATGTTAACTTTCACTGCTATGCGGATGATACACAGCTGTACATGTCGATGAAACATGGTGAAGCCCCAAAATTGCCTGGAAGTGGATGGCTGCAAATGTTTTACTTTTAAACTCGAACAAAACAGAGATGCTAGTTCTGTGTCCCAAGAAACAAAGAGATCTTCTGTTGGATCTGACAATTAATCTTGTTGGTTGTACAGTTGTCTCAAATAAAACTGTGAAGGACCTCAGTGTTACTCTGGACCCTGATCTCTCTTTTGATGAACAATACAAGACTGTTTCAAGGACAGCTTTTTTCCATCTAGGTAAAAATCTGAAACTTTCTGGCCAAAAATGATGCAGAAAAATTAATCCATGCTTTTGTCACTTCTAGATTAGACGACTGCAATGCTCTACTTTCCGGCTACCCGGAAAAAGCACTAAATAAACTTCAGTTAGTGCTAAAGACGGCTGCTGGAATCTTGACTAGAACCAAAAATGTTTATCATATTACCCCCGTGCTAACCTCTCTACTCTGGCTTCCTGTTAAGGCTAGGGCTGATTTCAAGGTTTTACTGCTAACCTACAAAGCATTACACGGGCTTGCTCCTACCTATCTTTCCAATTTGGTCCTGCTGTACATACCTGCACGTATGCTACAGTCACAAGACACAGGCCTCCTTATTGTCCCTAGAATTTCTAGGGCTTTCTCCTATAGAGCTACATTTTTATGGAATGGTCTGCCTATCCATGTGACAGACTTAGACTCGGGATTGACCTTTAAGTCTCTATTGAAGACTCATCTCTTCAGTAGGTCCTATGATTGAGTGTAGTCTGGCCCAGGGCTGTGAAGGTGAAAGGGAAGGCACTGGAGCGACGAACCGCCCTTGCTGTCTCTGCCTGGCCGGTTCCCCTCTCTCCACTGGGATTCTCTGCCTCTAACCCTATTACTGGGGCTGAGGCACTGGCTTACTGGTGCTCTTCCATGCCATTCCTTGGAGGGGTGCGGCACTTGAGTGGGTTGAGTCACCGACGTGATCTTCCTTTCCGGGTGTCACCAACCTCGGGTTTGTGCCGTGGGGGAGATCTTCGTGGGCTATACTCGGCCTTGTCTCAGTGTAGTAAGTTGGTGGTTTGAAGATATCCCTCTAGTGGTGTTGGGGCTGTGCTTTGGCAAAGTGGGTGGGGTAATATCCTTTCTGGTTGGCCCTGTCCGGGGGTATCGTCGGATGGGGCCACAGTGTCACCCAACCCCTTCTGTCTCGATTATGTGTCGGGGGGCTAGGATCAGTCTGTTGTATCTGGAGTATTTCTCCTGTCTTATCCAGTGTCCTGTGTGAATTTAAGTATGCTCCCTCTAACTCTCTCTTTCTCTCTTTTCTCTCTTCACTTGGAGGATCTGAGCCCTAGGACCATGCCTCAGGACTACCTGGCCTGATGACTCCTTGCTGTCCCCAGTCCACCTGGTCATGCTGCTGCTCCAGTTTCAACTGTCCTGTGACTCTCTCTACCGCACCTGCTGTCTCTAACTCTGAATGATCGGCTATGAAAAGCCAACTGACATTTACTCCTGTGGTGCTGACCTGTTGCACCCTCTACAACCACTGTGATTATTATTATTTGACCCTGCTGGTCATCTACGAAAGTTTGAACATCTTGGCCATATACTATTATAATCTCCACCCGGCACAGCCAGAAGTGGACTGGCCACCCCTCAGAGCCTGGTTCCTCTCTAGAGTTATTCCTAGCTTACTTACTACACACTCTAGGGAGTTTTTCCTAGCCACGGTGCTTCTACATCTGCATTGCTTGCTGTTTGGGGTTTTAGGCCCCCTTTATTTATCCTACGGTTCTGACTTGGTGTACAGGGAGAATACTGTAAGAACGGCCCATGTTTTGAAATCTGTCTCTGTACATTTCAAAAGTGGTTATATTGACTACGTCCATCTTAGCTCGCTCATTAATGTCTTAATCGATATGACGGATTACCTCTTATCCAGTCATCATTCCCTTATGCCAGAGTTTGTACTTCTCAATAGTCAGTAGAAACCACATTTGTTTAAGCAATTCAGCCATATCAGCTATGTGTTTTTTAAATGCAGTAAATGAGGCTGATTTAACTGTTTCGCTGCCAGACCAGGCTCCGCTGATAGCCAGGTGTAGCGGTGGTAAGGTGTTGCGACTGCTGTTGTGACTTTGCAGTATGGACAGCTTTCTGTAGGCCCTAACAGTTTGTGAGCAACCATTTGTCACCGTAATAGTGCAATTAATGTATTGTTTAATATCATGCCTCAGGAGAAGATACAGATGCAGACAGTTTCAAAGTAACAAAAGTTTATTACAAAAACTGGGGGCAGGCAAACGACAGGTCAAGGGCAGGTAGAGGTCAGTAATCCAGAGCAGAGTCAGACAGGTACAGAAAAGCAGGCAGTCTCAGGGCAGGCAGAGGTCAGTAATCCAGAGTGGTGTGACAAGGTACAGAACGGCAGGCAGGGTCAGGGCAGGCAGAATGGTCAAAACCTGGAGAGCTAGAGAACAGGAACTAGAAAAAGTCAAGAACACGGGAAAAACGTTGGTATGCTTGATGAAAACAAAACTAACTGGCAACAGACACAGGTATAAATACACTGGGGATAATGAGGAAGATGGGCGACACCTGTAGGGGGGTGGAGACAAGCACAAAGTGTCACGCCCTAATCTGTTTCACCTGTCTTTGTGATTGTCTCGACCCCCTCTAGGTGTCGCTTATTTTCCACAGGGTATTTAAGCCACTGTTTCCTGTCTCTCTGTGCCAGTTCATCTTGTATGTTTCCAAGTCAACCAGCGGTTTTCTCGTCTGCCTGCTTTTTGCATTCTACTTTTTCTCATCCTCCTGCTTTTGACCCTTGCCTGTATCTGGACTTTGTACCTGCCTGCCTTACCATTCTGCCTGCCTTTACCATGAGCCTGTCTGCCACTCTGTGCCTCCTGGACTCTGATCTGGTTTTGACCTTTTTGCCTGTCCACGACCATTCTCTTGCCTACCCCTTTGGATTAATAAACATTGTAAGACTCCAACTATCTGCCTCCTGTGTCTGCATTTGGGTTTCGCCTTGTGCCTTGATACAAAGACAGGGGAAACAGATTACGGTGTGGCAGTTACTGTAGTTTCATCGTGGTTTGGTTTCAGAATTGTTTGTAGATTATAGCCACACTTGGCATGATAATGACCATAGGAGTTGACAACTGCATAAACTGATCTAGGACCAGGCTAGTTTTATCATAGCCTCTGTCGCTGAAAACAACTAACTTTTTGGCATATTCAATAAAAATGCAGCTACAGATTGTCATAGACTTATGGCCACACAACTTCATGTTACTCTTCTAGTTCAGCATTAATTTTGTGGATTGCTATCACGATCAATACATCTGACACATTTAATAGATTTAGCCCACGGTCCAATCAGAATAAGTGATTACAGATCTCCACATCATTACACCAATTAGCATGTTTTCTCACCCTTGGTAGTCATGCAATGACTTAAAGTCACAACCTGGTATTTAAACAGCCTCATCCTGCCACTTGGAGAGGTGGGGCTGGGGAAATGTAACCACTCTCAAATCCAAAGACCGCTATAGATGCAAGGCTTGACATTCTATGAGCTTGGCATGATAGTGTCCTTGGAAACTGACAAGAACTGGTGTTATATATAGGTAACTGTCTTAATAGGGCGTTGGGCCTCCACGAGCCACAATAACAGCTTCAATGCATCTTGGTATAGATTCTACAAGTGTCTGGAACTCGATTGGAGGGAAGCGACACCATACTTCTACGAGAAATTCCATAATTTGGTGTTTTGTTGATGGTGGTGTAAAACGCTGTCTCAGGCACTGCTCCAGAATCTCCCACAAGTGTTCAGTTTGATTGAGATCAGAGATGTATTCCAGAAAGCCGGATTAGTGAGTTAGTGAGATCTGTCAAACCAGAATGTGAGCAACTTAGAATTTCCTACCCTCACAACTTGGGGGCAGCCCATCAGAAATTCCAGGATCCAGTTGCAGAGGGAGGTGTTTAATTCCAAAGTCCTTTGTTCAGTGATGAGCTTGGAGGGGTTGAACGCTGAGCTGTAGTCAATGAACAGCATTCTCACATAGGTGTTCCTTTTTGTCCAGGTGGGAAAGGTCAGTGTGGAGCGCAATCGAGATTGCGTCATCTGTGGATCTGTTGGGTCAGTAGGAGAATTGGAGTAGATCCAGTGCCATCAAGTCCCCCAGTGTCTTGGCTCATTGAGTGCCCCTGCCCATCTTGTTCCCCCAGTGTTTTGGCTCATTCTCAGTGGAGATCTTGGACACAGGCCTTCTGGTTCATCTGAAAGAGAGGCATTATGGCACCATCTGTGGCTGCCATCCCATGGGAAGGGGAATGGGGGGCATTTGGGACTGTGTTTGGGGTACATCTGGACATTGGGCTGTCTTTATAGTCTCTATAGTGTTGCAAGCCTAGGCTGGATAGTCCAGCTGCCTGCTCTTCATTAAATATTGTCCTGTGTGGCTTAGTTGGTAAGAGGGCTGCGCTAGCAATGCCAAAGTTGTGGGATCGATTCCTACAGGGATTGCATGTTAATGTATGCACTCACCTTTACTGTAAGTTGTGGATAAACGTGTCTGCAAATTGGCATATATTACTATATTAAATACTCTTATAACACTATAAAGCAGGAGACAATAGTGGATTCTTATCTGAATTATTTTTCCAGTTGGATTACCCTATGTGTGGTCCCAGTAATGTATTATTGGACAGAGTCAAGGCTGGCCTAGCCATTAGCTTTTGATAGATAGAGGAAGTAGGTTCACCTCTTCCCCGATGGCCTATTTTCACCCAGAATGCCTTGCTCTCTTGTCAGCCCTCCCCTCCTTCTGGGCTCTCCTTCTGGACCCTCCTCGATTTGTGTCAACAAGAGCCTTCTGGAGGCTACTGGGTCAGACACTGGGAAGAAAGCATTGAAAAGCATTGAATTCATGGAGGGTTTGGTGGTAGATACATGGAGGGCGATTCATTAGAAAGCCTTTTTTCTTAGAACCTCGGCCAGAACCTTTTTTCCCAGAGCCTTGGCCACTGTCCTTTTTCTCATAGCCACGACCACTGTCCTTTTTCTCTCCCTCATTGGAATCAATATATATCAACAAGGGAAAGGAAAGGTCTTAACGATTTATTTAGTATCTTACTTGGGCTGTGAGTGGCAATTGCATGCCAGCAAAGCCACCACACAACACAACACTAAACTGTCACACCCTGATCTGCTTCACCTGTCTTTGTGCTTGTTTCCACCCCCCTCCAGTGTCGCCCATCTTCCCCATTAACCCCAGTGTATTTATACCTGCGTTCTCTGTTTGTCTGTTGCCAGTTAGTTTTGTTTTGTCAAGCCGGCCACAGTTTTTTACCGTGCTCCTGTCTTTCTCAAGTTACTGTTTTCTAGCTTTCCCAGTTTTTGACCATTCTGCCTGCCCTGACCCTGAGCCTGCCTTCCATTTTGTACCTTGTCACACCACCCTGGATTACTGACCTCTGCCTGCCCTGACCCTGAAACTGCCTGCCGCTCTGTACCTTTCGGACTCTGCTCTAGACTACTGACTCTGCCTGCCCTTGACCTGGTGTTTGCCTGCCCCCCTGTTTTTGTAATAACCTTTTGTTACTTCGAAACTATCTGCATCTGGGTTTTCTCTTGTGACTTGATAGTAACACTTTACTGTAGGTGTCCTTGTGTATGCATTCATAAAGCCTTTATAATAACTATATAACACAACATTTGTCATAAGTAGTTTTAAATAGTTATGAGTAACGACATAAGATTTTATAGAACTAGTTAGAATGGGTGTTATAGATCACTGTTCATCCTGTTGTCATACTCTAATGTCAACTGTTAATAACAACTGCTATTACACAGTCTTCATGACAACTTACGTCATATGTTATGCTACATAAGAGTCTACGGACCAGAAGTACACCCACAGTAAAGTGTAACCGAAACTACTTCTGACAGAGCAGAAAACATTCCCCATTGTACAGTAACTCAAATCCCATTACAGATTACAAAGGGTGATATCAAATACATGCCATTGTCCATAAAGCATTTGGTGGGCATGATTTCCTCTGGACTCAAGATCAATAAAATTATTTTAATTTTAAAACTAAAGTTTTAAGTAGGGAGTTAAAGGCTTTTGTAAATAACACTAGTTTGCGAACATTGTCAGACGTAGAGCTGAAGAGAATTTTATAAAAAGACTCTTCGGTTGGTAAGAGATAATTCCACAAGAAGAGGTTTCTCTGGTTACCCTATTCCCTGTATATGGGCCTTTGGGCCCTGGTCAAATGTAGTGGACTAGGGAGAAGGGTGCCATTTGTGCCACAGTCTGTTGACTGCGGGCATGTGAGACTGAATTTAAGAGCCATTAAATGTCCCTACACTAACAGCTGGTCTGGATCATTCATCAAGTGGCAGAGGAAAAAAGAGATGGAATAATGTGGAGACCAGGTGGAAATGCAAAAGTGCTGAGGTTGGGAAGTAGTGCACAAGTTGATGAAACATTTCATGGACGTATACCCACATGTATAGCCTGCAGATAGTCAAAAACCATCTAATGTTTTCTCAACTATTTTAATACAATTGTACTTTTTTCTGCATAAGACATTTTTTTATTTTCCTTCACAGCAGTGAATGAATTATATAATTCAAGTTGTGCAAAAATAGGATATTACAACATTGATCATTTGAAAATAATATAAATCGATTCTCAGGTTTGCTACAGACATTATTTATAGGTTTCAAGAGAAGATATGGTTTATAAGAATCACTCCTCACAGAGAAACATGGTTATACGGCTACCTACCTTGGGAGACCCTGTCACGGATCCCTCCAGAACTTTCATTACGCACAATTGGCACCTATTCCCAGGGATTAGTAACTGTGTTAGTGTGCCCTTGGTTTACCAGTGTCCTGTCGATTGTTGTTACATTTACATTTACGTCATTTAGCAGATGCTCTTATCCAGAGCGACTTACAAATTGGTGCATTCACCTTATGATATCCAGTGGAACAACCATTTTACAATAGTACATCTATATCTTTTTTTGGGGGGGGGGGTTAGAAGGATTACTATATCCTATCCCAGGTATTCCTTAAAGAGGTGGGGTTTCAGGTGTCTACGGAATGTGGTGATTGACTCCGCTGTCCTGGCGTCGTGAGGGAGCTTGTTCCACCATTGGGGTGCCAGAGCAGTGAAGAGTTTTGACTGGGCTGAGCGGGAACTGTGCTTCCGCAGAGGTAGGGAGGCGAGCAGGCCAGAGGTGGATGAACGCAGTGCCCTTCTTTGGGTGTAGGGACTGATCAGAGCCTGAAGGTACGGAGGTGCCGTTCCCCTCACAGCTCCGTAGGCAAGCACCATGGTCTTGTAGCAGATGCGAGCTTCAACTGGAAGCCAGTGGAGTGTGCGGAGGAGTGGGGTGATGTGAGAGAACTTGGGAAGGTTGAACACCAGACGGGCTGCGGCGTTCTGGATGAGTTGTAAGGGTTTGATGGCACAGGCAGGGAGCCCCGCCAACAGCGAGTTGCAGAAATCCAGACGGGAGATGACAAGTGCCTGGATTAGGACCTGCACCACTTCCTGTGTGAGGCGGGGTTGTACTCTGCGAATGTATTAGAGCATGAACCTACAGGATCGGGTCACCGCCTTAATGTTAGCGGAGAACGACAGGGTGTTATCCAGGTTCACGCCAAGGCTCTTAGCACTCTGGGAGGAGGACACAATGGAGTTGTCAACCGTGATGGCGCGATCATGGAACGGGCAGTCCTTCCCCGGGAGGAAGAGCAGCTCCGTCTTGCCGAGGTTCAGCTTGAGGTGGTGATCCGTCATCCACACTGATATGTCTGCCAGACATGCAGAGATGCGATTCGCGACATGGATATCAGAAGGGGGAAAGGAGAAGATGAATTGTGTGTCGTCTGCGTAGCAATGATAGGAGAGACCATGTGAGGATATGACAGAGCCATGCGACTTGGTGTATAGCGAGAATAGGAGAGGGCCTAGAACTGAGCCCTGGGGGACACCAGTGGTGAGAGCACATGGTGCGGAGACGGATTCTCGCCATGCCACCTGGTAGGAGCGACCTGTCAGGTAGGACGCAATCCAAGAGTGAGCCGCGCTGGAGATGCACAACTCGGAGAGGGTGGAGAGGAGGATCTGATGGTTCACAGTATCAAAGGCAGCAGATAGGTCTAGAAGCAGGAGAGCAGAGGACAGAGAGTTAGCTTTAGCAGTGCGGAGAGCCTCCGTGACACAGAGAAGAGCAGTCTCAGTTGAATGACCAGTCTTGAAACCTGACTGATTTGGATCAAGAAGGTAATTCTGAGAGAGATAGCAAGAGAGCTGGCCAAGGACGGCACGCTCAAGAGTTTTGGAGAGGAAAGAAAGAAGGGATACTGCTCTGTAGTTGTTGACATCGGAGGGATCGAGTGTAGGTTTTTTGAGAAGGGGTGCAACTCTCGCTCTCTTGAAGACGGAAGGGATGTAGCCAGCGGTCAAGGATGAGTTGATGAGCGAGGTGAGGTAAGGGAGACGGTCTCCGGAAATGGTCTGGAGAAGAGAGGAGGGGATAGGGTCACCTGTCTTTGGATTACATCTTCAAACTAAGGGAAACCATGGCATTCGTGACAGAGAGGGAGAAAGATATGATGATTCTTATGGCATTGCACACGGTCAGTGTGAACCAGAGTGACTTGACACAACGGCTCAAGCAAGCTTGCAGTCTGCCGTGAAGCGTTCATCCATGTATACGGGTAAGAGACTAGCTACAGTTTCAGATATTATACATTTCTAATTTTGTCATCTGAGAATGCCATTTCACATTGCTAGTTATAGCCTAATGTTAACTAGCTAACATTGAACCTATTTGGTTAACTTTAGCTAGCTATGCCAATCGGTTTGTATTGCTAGTACTCTATGGATTGGGATTGTGGTTCATTCTTTAGCTAGCTACATGTCTATTGATGTTGTGCAAGGTTGTAATGTCTTAAAATATTTTTTTGCTAGAACTTGTTTTACAGCTTCAATGCTCTGGAGCCTGGTGTTCGCGCTCAGTTGTTACCAGGTTTCAGCTGCTGCACAACGCTGACTTCCTTCCTCCCATACATTTTTTTACATTTTAGTCATTTAGCAGATGCTCTTATCCAGAGCGACTTACAGTAGTGAATACATACACTTCATACAATTTCATACATATTTTTTTTTCTGTGGTGGCCCCCCATGGGAATCGAACCCACAACCTTGGCGTTGCAAACACCATGCTCTACCAACTGAGCTACAGGGAAGATGGTCTGCATGTACAAGCACCACCTGGACTGGACACAGCTAGACAAACTGATATTTTTGAGAAGATCAGGGAGTTTTGCAACGAAGAGGCTATGAACATGACCTGCACCAATGTCAAGGGCAGGACAGAAACAGGCTCTACGAATATACAGTACCAGTCAAAAGTTTGGACACACTGACTCATTCAAGGGTTTTTCTTTATTTTGACTATTTTCTACATTGTAGAATAATAGTGAAGACATCAAAACTTTAAAATAACACATATGGAATCATGTAGTAACCAAGAAAGTGTTTTATATTTTATATTTTTCAAAGTAGCCTGACTTTGCTTTGATGACAGCTTTGCACACTCTTGGCATTCTCTCAACCAGCTTCACATGGAATGCTTTTCCAACAGTCTTGAAGGAGTTCCAGCATATGCTGAGCACTTGTTGGCCGATTTTCCTTCACTCTGCGGTCCAACTCATCCCAAATCATCTGAATTGGGTTGAGGTCGGGTGATTGTGGAGGCCATGTCATCTGATGCTGCACTCCATCACTCTCCTTCTTGGTCAAATAGCCCTTACACAGCCTGGAGGTTGAAAATCAAATGATGGTCCCACTAAGCTCAAACCAGAAGGGATGGCGTATCGCTTCAGAATACTGTGGTAGCCATGCTGGTTAAGTGTGCCTTGAATTCTAAATAAATTACCAACAGTGTCACTGGCAAACCACCCCCACATCATCACACCTCTTCGTCCATGCTTCACGGAACCACACATGCAGAGATCATCCGTTCACCTACTCTGCGTATCACAAAAAATTATATGGAAATAGCTTTGGTGGATATTACTGCAGTCAGCATGCTAATTGCACACGCGCTCAAAACTGTGTGACAAAACTGCACATTTTAGGGTGGCTTTTTATTGTCCCCATCACAAGATGCACCTGTGTAATGATCATCCTGTTTAATTAGCTTCTTGATATGCCACACCTGTCAGGTGGATGGATTATCTTGGTAAAGGAGAAACTAACAGGGATGTAAACAAATGTTTGCACAACATTTGAGAGAAATATGTTTTTTTGTGCGTATTGAAATGATCAGGGATCTTTTATTTCAGCTCATGAAACATGGAACCAACACTTCACTTTACATGTTTCTTTATATTTCTGATCAGTATAATTGAAATACACGCACGCACGCACGCACACACACACACACACAGACCTCAACATACACACACAGACCTCAACATACACACACACACGCCCCCTCTCAGTGCCCTCTAAATTAAGATCACCTCCAGCTTTTTATCCTCCCTGCTCTTCTCCTCTCCTCAGCTCTCCTCATCTACTCCTCCCCTCTCAAAAACACCCACAGCCTTTATCAGTTTTTACTAGCCCCTCCGCTCTGTCTGCCCACGTCTCCAATCTGCCATTGTTTATGGAGCGGTCGCTTGTCTGCTTGCCTCCGCGTCAGATGCTCCTCAAAGGGCAGTGGGCCGTGGAGAAGGGGGACGAAGGGGGGCTGCAAGACACCTCGGTCTCTCGCCATCAGCCTCGATAGCTCCAGACACGCCCCATCCGTCACTGTCTAGCCTCGGCTACCGTCAACCTTTCCCAGACTGCCATTCACCCGACGCCATGCCACAAGCCACTTGTTTATTTATTCATACATGCATGCACCTCCTAAAAATGTGAGAACCACAAGCTCCTGGTGAAAGGGGTGGCAGGTAGCCTAGTAGTTAGAGCGTTGGGCCAGTAAGCGAAAGGTTTCTAGATCGAATCCCCAAGGTGACAAGGTAAAAATCTGTTGTTCTGCCCCTGAACAAGGAAGTTAACCCACTGTCATTGTAAATAAGAAATTGTTCTTAACTGACTTGCCTAGTTAAATAAAGGTAAAATAATAAAGAAAAGGGCCAGTTAGGCTTCAGTGTGAGGGAGTTAAGGGTATGTTTTCCTAAATGGAGAGATCATTAGAATCATTACAATACAATTCATTATCAGATCCCCTCATAATACTAACACTATTATGGATTCCCCCAGTAAGGGAATAAACATGTGCAAACAAGGTGTAATGAAAACCAAAACATTATTAGTGTATGAATTACACGTCTCTGCAATTGTGGAATGTAAATGACACCACTGCACCATCAAGATTACAGGCTCAGTTGGCAATAAGGAGAGTTTCTATTCGATTTGTGAATGTATGGTAGAATTAGAAAATAGATGGAATATTATTAAATACAGGGGCATGCCAATCCCTATAATGTATAAACGTAATAGAACGCGCTTCGGAGATTATTATCATTTTTAATTGGTAGCCCCACGTCTTTGTGATTATAGGCTACTGCGGGTTTTACTCTCCCAGTTCAATCGAATTCTGTAATCAATGAGCGGGAGTCAGTGGGAGACAGTTAGGACCAAGATTCCAAATGAATCGGAAATAAGCAAAATACATACATTTGTGGATATTTACTCACAGCTGCATATTGCTTGGGGAGCTGATTAACTCATGAAGGACCAGAGCGGCAAGAAGGAGCACAGGATAAATACAAAAAACTGGAAAAGACAAAGGGAAGGTTTCTGGCTCAGTTCAGGGAAAGTATGATGAGGCTAAAGTGTGAAAAGAAACAAAGGATGGTGCAAAGTCCCCAAAAAAGCTCTATGTGCCCTGGCTAAAAGTATTGCACTAAATGGGGAATAGGGTGCCATTTGGGATGCACAATTTGTCTCTAATTTATTAAAGAGCACCATTAAATGTACGGAATAGGTCATTGCTGCAGTCATCTTTGGGTGTTTCTTCCTTTTTTGGAAGGCTCAGATCTACAATGTCACGAGTGCTATCTTCAAATTCCCTGTCATAGATCAGCCAAGGCGCAGCGTGCTGGTAGTTCCACATATTTATTTAGAGAACCTGAACAAAAACAAGAAACAGGTGAAAACTGAAACAAACGTGATGTTCTGGGGCTGCACACACACAGCTACACAAAAACAAGATCCCACGAAAACAAAGGGAAAAACAGGCTGCCTAAGTATGGCTTCCAATCAGAGGCATGATTGGAAACCATACCCGGCTAAAACATAGAAAACAAAACATAGAATGCCCACCCACCTATCACACCCTGACCTAACTAAACAGAGAAAACACAGCTCTCCTAGGTCAGAGCGTGACAGTACCCCCCCAAAGGTGCGGACTCCCGGCCGCAAACCTGAACCTATTGGGAAGGGCCTGGGTGGGCATCTATAATTGGCGGCGGCTCTGGTTCCGGGCATAGCACCCCCCCCCCCGCCTACTGATCCCCCGCTTCTGTGTGCCCGGAGGAACCAGACCGTGGATCACGCCAACCGCCGCTGAAGAATCTGGGCTGAAGGCCGCCGTTGAAGACTCTGGGCTGCAGACTGCCGTTGAAGACTCTGGGCTGCAGACCGCCGTTGAAGACTCTGGGCTGCAGACCGCCGTTGAAGACTCTGGGCTACAGACCGCCGTTGAAGACTCTGGGCTGCAGACCGCCATTGAAGACTCTGGGCTGCGGACCGCCGTTGAATACTCTGGGCTGCAGACCACCGTTGAAGACTCGGGGCTGCCGACTGTCGCTGAAGACTCCGGGCTGCGGACCGCCGTTGAATACTCTGGGCTGCAGACCGCCGTTGAAGACTCGGGGCTGCGGACCGTCGCTGAAGACTCGGGGCTGCGGACCGTCGCTGGAGGCTCCGGACTGGAGAGCGTCGCTGGAGGCTCCGGACTGGAGAGCGTCGCTGGAGGGTCCGGACTGGAGAGCGTCGCTGGAGGCTCCGGACTGGAGAGCGTCGCTGGAGGCTCCGGACCGGGGAGCGTCGCTGGAGGCTCCGGACTGGGGAGCGTCGCTGGAGGCTCCGGACTGGAGAGCGTCGCTGGAGGCTCCGGACTGGAGAGCGTCGCTGGAAGCTCCGGACTGGAGAGCGTCGCTGGAGGCTCCGGACTGGAGAGCGTCGCTGGAGGCTCCAGGCTGAGGAGCGTCGCTGGAGGCTCCGGACTGAAGAGCTTTGTTGTAGGTTCCGGACTAGGGACCGTTGTTGCAGGCTCCATGCCTTGGATCTTCACTACCGGTTCCGTGCCCTGGATTATCACTGGAGCCTTCGTGCCATGGATCATCTCTACAGGTGCTGGGCCATGGATTATCCCTACAGGCTTCGTGCCATGGATTATCCCTACAGGCTCCGGACCATGGATAATCCCTACAGGCTTCTTGCCATGGATTATCTCTACAGGCTCCGGGCCATGGATTACCTCTGGAGGCTTCGTGCCATGGAACATCCCTACAGGCTCCGGGCCATGGATCATCACTAGAGGCTTCGTGCCATGGAACATCTCTACAGGCTTCAGACCATATATTATCACTGGAGGCTTTATTCGTGGAGCTGGAATAGGTCTCACCGGACTGGGGAGACGCACGGACCGAGTGCTCAAAGCAGGCACCAGCCGTACTGGGCTATGTAGTTATACTGGAGGAAGAGTGCGAGAAGCAGGCACAGGACGTACTGGGCTATGGAGGCGCACTGGAGGAAGAGTGCGAGGAGCAGGCACAGGACGTACTGGGCTATGGTGACGCACTGGAGGGAGAGTGCGCGGAGCAGACACTGGACGTACTGGGCTCTGGAGGCACACTGGAGGTCAGGAATGCTGAGCGGGCATACTCCAAGCTGGCTGAGTGCCAACCTTAGCACGACAGCGGTGAGGAGCTTGCACCGAGCGCACCGGGCTGTGAGTGCGCATGGGCAACACCGTGCGCACCACCGCATAACACGGTGCTTGTACATTCACTCACTCCCCACGGTAAGCACGGGGAGTTGGCTCAGGTCTTAAACCCGCCTTAGCCAATATACCAATGTGCCCCCCCCCAAAAAAAAATTGCCGCTGCCTCTCGGGCTCCTGTAGCTCTCCTAGCCGTTCTTCCCAGTATCGCCGTTTCGCCTTCGCTGCCTCTATCTCCTCAGGCGGTCGACGATATTCTCCCGGCCTTGTCCAAGGTCCTGCCCCATCCAGGATCTCTTCCCAGGTCCAGTCCTCTGATCCACACTGCTTGGTCTTGCTCGTCTTCCCGGTGAGCGCACGCTGCTTGGCTTTCTTTTGGTGGGATCTTCTGTCACGAGTGCTATCTTCAAATTCCCTGTCATAGATCAGCCAAGGCACAGCGTGCCGGTAGTTCCACATATTTATTTAGAGAACCCGAACAAAAACAAGAAAAAGGTGAAAACTGGTTGGTATTGTGGCATCGGCTCTGGGTTGCCACCGATGGAACCGGGGGTGCCTAGCCAGCTCGTCGGTCTTCCACGTTCCAGCTGGCTTGAGAGGTTTCCTTTACCCGGTTGGCTCGGATGGCGCCCATCCCACGTCGGGCCTCAGCCGGATCGTTAGTTCTTGTTGGCCCAGCCGGTCCAGGATTTTTTTTTTTGGTGACGTCGGGGTGGATTCCACCGCCGATGGAACCGGGGCTTCCACGCCCTGGCTGGCTCGAGAGGTTTCCTTGCCTCGGTTGGCTCGGCGGCTTCCCATCCTACGTCACTCTCCACCGGATCATCGGGCTCCCTCTCTGCAGCGGGATCGACAGGCTCTCACGCTCCTGCCGGTTCGTCGGGCTTCCACGCCCCAACCGGCTTGCCCAGCGCCCATGTCTCGGCCAGTTCGCCCAGGTGGGATGCCGGGTGGCGCCCCAAGAGGGGGGGTACTGTCACGTCTGCTCCTGCTCTTTCCTCCGCCAGGCTGCCTTGCATCACGCACTCCTGTCATCAATTACGCACACCTGCCTTCCCTCGTCACACGCATCAGCGATATTGGACTCACTCATCTGTTTATTTCCTCCCCTATATTTGTCAGTTCCCTGCTGTGTTCCCTGCGGATGCATTGATTGTTTTTTGTCTTTATTTTCTTTTATGCTGACGCTGTTCCTGTCTCATTCCATTTCCGTTCCTTTCAAAATTTTTGACTCCCCGTACCTGCTTCGTCTCTCCAGAGTCAACTCATGTAACACAACTCAGAGTTGACTTAACTTTGGACCAGAGAAGGCAGCTAGCTAACAAACTTGTGTGTGCAGAGCGGCACCAGAATTAAAAACACATTTTTTGGTACTGTCCATATGTAGCTTGTTTTTGGTCCAAGTTCAGGAATGGCTGAAGAATTGCAACATTTACTTGGATTTATCCAGAGCGACTTACAGTAGTGAATGCATACATTTCATTTCACGTATTTTAAATTTTTTTGTACTGTATATACATATATATAAAATAAAGGGAACACTTAAACAATATATATATCAAATACATATATAAAATAAAGGGAACACTTAAACAACACAATGTAACTCCAAGTCAATCACACTTCTGTGAAATCAAACTGTCCACTTAGGAAGCAACACTGATTGTCAATACATTTCACATGCTGTTGTGCAAATGGAATAGACAACAGGTGGAAATTATTGGCAATTAGCAAGACATCCCCAATAAAGGAGTGGTTCTGCAGGTGGTAACCACAGACCACTTCTCAGTTCCTATGCTTCCTGGCTGATGTTTTGGTCACTTTTGAATGCTGGCGGTGCTTTCACTCTAGTGGTAGCATGAGACGGAGTCTACAACCCACACAAGTGGCTCAGGTAGTGCAGCTCATCCATGATGGCACATCAATGTGAGCTGTGGCAAGAAGGTTTGCTGTGTCTAGAGCATGGATGCGCTACCAGGAGACAGGCCAGTACATCAGGAGACGTGGAGGAGGCCGTAGGAGGGCAACAACCCAGCAGCAGGACCGCTACCTCCGCCTTTGTGCAAGGAGGAGCAGGAGGAGCACTGCCAGAGCCCTGCAAAATGACCTCCAGCAGGCCACAAATGTGCATGTGTCTGCTCAAACGGTCAGAAACAGACTCCATGAAGGTAGTATGAGGGCCCGACGTCCACAGGTGGGGGTTGTGCTTACAGCCCAACACCGTGCAGGACGTTTGGCATTTGCCAGAGAACACCAAGATTGGCAAATTCGCCACTGGTGCCCTGTGCTCTTCACAGATGAAAGCAGGTTCACACTGAGCACATGTGACAGACGTGACAGTCTGGAGACGCCGTGGAGAACGTTCTGCTGCCTGCAACATCCTCCAGCATGACCGGTTTGGCGGTGGGTCAGTCATGGTGTGGGGTGGCATTTCTTTGGGGGGCCGCACAGCCCTCCATGTACTCGCCAGAGGTAGCCTGACTGCCATTAGGTACCGAGATGAGATCCTCAGACCCCTTGTGAGATCATATGCTGGTGCGGTTGGCCCTGGGTTCCTCCTAATGCAAGACAATGCTAGACCTCATGTGGCTGGAGTGTGTCAACAGTTCCTGCAAGAGGAAGGCATTGATGCTATGGACTGGCCCGCCCGTTCCCCAGACCTGAATCCAATTGAGCACATCTGGGACATCATGTCTCGCTCCATCCACCAACGCCACGTTGCACCACAGACTGTTCAGGAGTTGGCGGATGCTTTAGTCCAGGTCTGGGAGGAGATCCCTCAGGAGACCATCCGCCACCTCATCAGGAGCATGCCCAGGCATTGTAGGGAGGTCATACAGGCACGTGGAGGCTACAAACACTACTGAGCCTCATTTTGACTTGTTTTAAGGCATTACATCAAAGTTGGATCAGCCTGTAGTGTGGTTTTCCACTTTAATTTTCAGTGTGACCAAATCCAGACCTCCATGGGTTGATAAATTGGATTTCCATTGATTATTTGTGTGTGATTTTGTTGTCAGCACATTCAACTATGTAAAGAAAAAAGTATTTAATAAGATTATTTCATTCATTCAGATCTAGGATGTGTTATTTTAGTGTTCCCTTTATTTTTTTGAGGAGTGTATATCTTTACCAAAAATGTTATGGGGGATTGGAAATTATGCCAAAAAATTACATTGATGGAAGCCACAATCTATCTGAAATATCAAACTGATCTACCCCCCACCCCAAAAAAAATATCTTACCTTTTTGTGAAATGTGATAACTATAATCTCCCTAACTAGCTTTGACAAAGTTAATCCATTGTTCTTTAATTAAAAATATATCTCCCCATCTTCTGAATCATGCTTGTAATGTCAGTAAGCTACAACTATGCTTTGGAGGGGTGGGGGCAGGTAGCCTACACACACACACACTGGCAGAGATGTTCAGCTGGCAGGCAAGTCAGGGAGAGAATACTAATTGTGGAGGCTGCACAGAAGAAAAACCTTGAGCAATTTCAAACTCTTAGGGGCCTCTTCTCATCCGTTGGCCTTTACAAGGGCTCCTATAAGGCAATTTTTTGCCACCTTTAAACAGATATAGACTTTTTACGAGAAGCTGCCACGACTTATGTGTGGTGATATATGGACTACTGTACAACACCTCTCATCCAGTATATCTACAAGCAGTAGCGGGGCCTCACTTCAAATAAACTCCTGACAGCTAAAACCTTGTGGCTTTACTGCGCATTGAAGGGTTAGTAGCGTCAATCAAATAATTTTAGGGTTGTGTTAATCATTAGGGATTCACGGTAAGAGACAGAGGGAGGTAATAGGGAGGTAAAGAGGAAAAACACTGCTGTTGAACTTTTTTAACTTGTATTTTACATTTTTGTGACACACCACCTGGATTTGGTCTTATGGAGCAACATTTTTTTTACATTGGATAGAAGTAGACACTCAGAGCTACAAAATGGTATATCATACACTGCATTTTTGAGGAACAATGGGAAATTAATGCTGGTTGAAAGTTGGATGAACTTGTAAACTCACTTTTGAGAAAATGGCCTTTGAATATTTTGGTATCTAGTGACAAGCTCTTCTTTGTCTACACCCATTCAGCATCGTTCACACCCTCTTAAGATTTAGCCCCACCCATCTTGGTTCGCTCTCAGAGCATTCAGAGTGCACCCTTGATACTCTGGCCAATGATTTGTTTACCTCTGGAAAACATGAAAACAACCTAACCAGCTTTGCCAGCAACAATTTCATTATAATTCTTTGCCGACATTTACTGACACCGGCCATTTTCAACGGGTGTTGTACACTTTAGCTTAACCTCTTATGGCTAGGGGGCAGTATTTTCACGGCTGGATAAAAAACGTACCCGATTTAATCTGATTATTAGTCCTGCCCAGAAACTAGAATATGCATATAATTATTAGCTTTGGAGAGAAAACATTCCACAGTTTCTGAAACTGTTTGAATGGTGTCTGTGAGTATAACAGAACTCCTATGGCAGGCAAAAACCTGAGATGCTTCTGTTCAGGAAGTACCCTGTCAGACCTTTTATTTTCTTTGTTTGACATCTCTTCCAAAAACTCAGGATCTCTGCTGTTACGTGACACTTCGCACGTCTCCAATGGAGTCTCAGAGCCCGGGAAAAACAGGAATGACGTAATTCAAAGCCCTGGCTGAAACAAAGGAGAGCAAAAGCTAAGTGGTCACTCAGTGGACTAAGCATTACGCTCGCGACCCGCCCCGCCCCCGGCTTTCGGTTTTTCCCTCAGTATACAGACAGGCAGATTCCCGGTCGGAATATTATCGCTTTTCTACGAGATAAATTGCATAAAAATTGGTTTTAAACAGCGGTTGACATGCTTCGAAGTACGGTAATGGAATATTTAGAATTTTTTTGTCAAATTCTGCGTCATGCTCGTGGCCGAGATTTAGCGTTGGGATAGTGTCTAGAACGCACGAACAAAACGTCTTGATGGAACATAACGATGGATTATTTGGGACCAAACCTACATTTGTTATTGAAGTAGAAGTCCTGGCAGTGTATTCTGATTAAGAACAAGCAAGGTAAGAACATTTTTCTTATAGGAAATGTGATTTTGGTGAAGGCTAAACTGTTTGGGTGTCTAAATAGCTAGCCCTGTGATGCCGGGCTATGTACTTAGATTATTGCAAAATGTGCTTCATCCGAAAAGCTATTTTAAAATCGGACATATCGAGTGCATAGAGGAGTTCTGTATCTATAATTCTTAAAATAATTGTTATGCTTTTTGTGAACGTTTATCGTGAGTAATTTAGTAAAATCACCGGAACGTCACATGCTAATGTAAAAAGCTGGTTTTTGATATAAATATGAACTTGATTGAACAGACATGCATGTATTGTATAACATAATGTCCTAGGTGTGTCATCTGATGAAGATCATAAAAGGTTAGTGCTGCATTTAGCTATGGTTTGGGTTTATGTGACATGATATGCTAGCTTGAAAAATGGGTGTCTGATTATTTCTGGCTGGGTACTCTGCTGACATAATCTAATGTTTTGCTTTCGCTGTAAAGCCTTTTTGAAATCGGACAGTGTGGTTAGATAAAGGAGAGTCTTGTCTTTAAATAGCTGTAAAATAGTCATATGTTTGAAAAATGGAAGTTTTCGGATTTTAGAGGAGTTTGTATTTCGCGCCCCGCCCATCATTGGATATTGGAGCAGACGTTCCGCTAGCGGAACGTGTAGATGTAAGAGGTTTTAAGAGATGTAGCTAGCTAGGTAAACAATGAACCTAACTAGGTAAACAATGTGTAAGATCACACACGTCACCTCAGTCATCGGCTTCATCAATAAGTGCATCGACAACGTCGCCCCCGCAGTCCCCACGTACGTACATATCCCAACCAGTAGCCATGGATTACAGGCAAAATCTGCATCAAGCTAAAGGCTAGAGCTACTGCTTTCAAGGAGAGGGACCCTAATCCGGACGCTTATAAGATATCCCGCTATGCCCTCAGACGAACCATCAAACAAGCAAAGCGTCAATACAGGATTAGGATAGAGCCAGTGTAGTAGGATTCAGACGCTCATCGGATGTGGCAGGGCTTGAAAACTTTTACGGACCACAAAGGGAAACCCAGACGCGAGCTGCCCAGTGACGCGAGCCTACCAGACAAACTAAATTACTTTTATGTTCGCTTTGAGGCAAGCAACACTGAAGCATGCACGAGAGCACCAGCTGTTCTGAATGACTGTGTGATAACACTCTTGGTAGCCAATGTGAGCAAGACCTTTAAACAGGTCAACATTCACAAAGTCACGGGGTCAGACGGATTACCAGGACGTGTACTCAAAGCATGCGCAGACCAACTGGCAAGTGTCTCCACTGACATTTTCACCTCCCACCCTGACCGAGTTTGTAATCTACACGTTTCAAGCAGACCACCATAACCCTGTGCCCAAGGAAGCGAAGGTAACCTGCCTAAATGATTATCGCCCCATAGCACTCATGTCAGTAGCCATGAAGTGCTTTGAAAGGCTGGTCATTGCTCACATCAACACCATCCTCCCGAATGCCCTAGACCCACTCCAATTTGCATACTGCCCCAACAGATCCACAGATGACGCAATCTCAGTCCACACTGCCCTTTCCCACCTGGACCAAAGGTACACCTATGTGAGAATGCTGTTCATTGTCTACAGCTCAGCGTTCAATACCATAGTGCCCACGAAGCTCATCACTAAGCTAAGGACTCTGGGACTTAACACCTCCCTCTGCAACTGTATCCCGGACTTCCTGACGGGCCGCCCCCAGGTGGTAAGGGTTGGCAACAACACGCTGTTCCCCAACACTGGGGCCCCTCAGGGGTATATGCTTAGTCCCTTCCTGTACTCCCTGTTCACCCACGACTGCATGGCCAAACAGGACTCCAACACCATCATTAAGTTTGCTGATGACACAACACTGGTAGGCCTGATAACCGACAACGATGGGGAGGAGGTCAGAGAACTGGCAGTGTTGTGCCAGGAC